>NC_140537.1:32407449-32697449 GCF_057382185.1 Mchenga conophoros | reverse complement strand
ATAATAATGGATTTTTTATTCTCTCAAAAATTGATATCAGTATTGGCTGAGCCCAGCTGGGCTTTGTTCTGGGCTCTAGTCTGCATGAGGATGCGGAAAAGAGAATTTGTTTCCTACAGTGATGCTTCCTCATTCCTCACACCTTTGAACTTCTTACACGTTGCGCATTTCCCTGGTGTTGAAGGCTGTTTCCTGAAATCTGGTGCTTATATTCTCAGGAAATCAGTTCTTTTTTTTGTAATATTTTAGTAAACTAGTGGACATTATGATATATATCTATTTACTGTAGTTCAAGGTGATATTTTTTTCTGAGCCAAATGTGAAAATTAATCAGTTGTTCAGTGTGTTTTTGTGTCAGTTTTGTTTGTACTTGATAAGTCTGGCGGACGAGTTGATCTAGAAAGTGAACATAAATTTCAACACAGTTATTTAGAGACCTCGTGCCATCACCCACAGAGTGAAGCCACAGAGCGATATCATTCATCACCTGAGTGGGCATCGTCAGTCATCCCCTTTTGACATTAAACTTGACATTTTATGTTCCCACGTCCCAAATTCTTGAGACGGTAACTCACAAACCGCTTACAGAAAAAGAAACTAAATAAAACAAAACCAAATGACTGGATTCGTTTTTGTCAGTTCAAATCATGAATAGAGAGTCCATTCAAAACAACTAAGTTAGGTATAGAGTTATGTGTGCCGTAAGGATTCTTTTTGCTACCCTGCTTTTAGGGACAGAAAAGACTCAAATTTTTTTCATCTCTTCTAGATTATAGGATTAGGACAGACTGCAAGAATAACTTTTCTGCCAAATTCTCCAGTGTTCCAGTGATTATAATACAGAAAAATCATATTCATCATTCAACTTCACTATCTTGCTTCGTGTGGAGCATTCTGCTGGGTGGTGCAAGCGAACGGGGTTGAAATAAGAAGTCCTACCCAGAGTCCCATTAAAAAGAAAACATTTCTTTAACTCTCTCTCACCCTCTGTAGCTTATTCTTATGCATATCTTCAGTTCTTTACCCTCCACGTCATAGAAATTTATAACTATAATTATGTTTGCTTAATGTTATGCTCGTCCCTCCAGCTCATCAACCAGCTTGCACGTACTGCTTGCCAAGCACATTTGCCAAAGCCTGCTGCACATGTTTGATGTTGTTTGTCATCATTCTGTGTTGGAGCTTTTTTTTCTTTTTCTCTCATGTGTTTTAGGTCAGTGGTGCTGTTGTGTCTGCTGCCTGGCAAGACCTCCTGTTAAACAGACACCCATGAACTTTGCAGCTTTGCCCAGTGCCTCCTGTCTGCAGTGCATTGTGGGAAAGCTGGCTGACTGCTCTTTAGTGAGCTGAGGCTGCCAGGTTGGGATGAGTGTGGCTGGGTTTTTTAAACATTGTAGAAGTCCCCCCCTTTCCCCACTGTGATCTCCCAGGGTTTTCAGAGGTCTGGTGTGGGCTAACTGGAGCATTTATACACCTTGTGTTTCCTTCATTTCTCCCCTCTGGCTCGTTAAAGTCTAAATTCCAGCAACGGCTTTGAAGTGTGTTGAGTGTGTTTGTGTGTGTTTTTTCTTTTACTGTACGTGAAGATATTTGCACTTGTTGCGCCTGCAAAGCAGATGTTTTTAAGCGAGATGCTGCTGTGCTCAGGAGTTTTCATATAAGAACAATTCTGTGCTTTTTGTGGATGCACACTGCAGGGCGGTGCATAGAAAAGCGATCGTCGCCGTCTTCAGTTCTGCACAAACCTCCAGTGCACCGGTGTATGAGCCGGACACCTACCGCTCCTCAGCCAGTACTTCTCAGCCCCTAAAACGAGAAGAGGACAAAGAATGATAAATTAAGTTTAGTCTGCAATCTTCTTGTCAAAGCCAAGTTGAAAAAGAGCATTTGTGCCTTTAATCTAGCTCCTGAGCACAGCAGTAGCATTTTTTCCTCTGCTTTTCAAAACCTCTATTGAAGTAGTACCTGCCTGCCTTGCTCGGAGGGAAGTTGCTGGTTCCCTACCAGGTGTTTATCTCTCTTTTCTTCTCTGCTTCCCTGTTGTGCACCTCACCGCTAGTGTGTACTTAAGCAACTGATAAAAAAGAAACCGCTTCTATAGCACCGTGGAAAATACGAGAGACCTCAAACATTCTTATAACTGTCATGTTTGCCTTTAACCTGTCAAATAATCTGGTGCTTACTTTTGCAAGTGTGCACCGTGGAGTCTTAGTAAATGATCCCCCCATCCCAACCAACCACATTAATCTCTTCTAAAGCTCTGGCATGTTTGTGGCTGAAAAAGGAATATAGCACATGATTTATTGCTGGTCTGAGTGTGTCTGAGGACTTTGTCTTCAAGTGTTGAGTCATTTGTCAAACGCAGTTCTTGGCTGCTGCCAGAATTTCGCCGGTCACTTAACGGTCATCAAATGTGAGCGAAATGCAGGGAGTGGCTGTCTCTCTGCCAGTCTTCTTTCTATTCGTCTTCATTTTCCAGTCTGTGGGGGACATTCTTGTGGACAACAATTTGTGAAGAATCTAAAACATGTCACACTTTTTCCCCAAAGAGTCTTTGTGCCTCAAACAGAGAGAATCTACAGATTCTGTTGGTGCTTTGTGCAAGCCAATAAGTTAACTTTGGCAGCAGCTGGCACGCCAGTGACAATGCACATGTGTGGTCTTTATTAGGGTCACTTCAGTTCATGAAGGCAGAGTTGATTGATGCTCTTCTGTAGTAATGTTATAAACATTCAAACAGAGTTGTATGCAAATCCATACTCCCTTTTTTGTTTGCACAATACCAATATATTCCACATTTCATGACAGGCTTGTAAAAATAGATGAAGTGTTTTTCTGTTTCGTGCTGGGAACTGCTTGTGCACTGGTGGAACTTACTGTCATCAGCCGAGCTGTGCCTGCATGTTTGATGACAGGCAGAGCTCAAGAGATTCTTATTTCTAGGACAGTGTTGGTGTACAGTATCAGGGGACTTTACAGTGTCTGAGCATGTTGTCAGACTTTGGTGTACCCGCAAAGCAAGACAGTGTTGTTGTACAAATAGACAGGAATTGCTATTGTGTAATGTCTTAGGATCAAATGAACGTCTTGCGCTCTTCTCAATTCGTGAGGAAACTCTAGCGGGGAGTTCTCTGTGGGATTCTATTTGCATGTCATTAGAGAAATAAATAAAAAATCAATACAAATGCTATTAAGGCCTCACAGGCCATCAGTGACCATAAATGTGTGAGTGGTGGCTCGCATTTGCTGTGAAATTGAATGTAAAAGCCCCATTCTTGCAGGCCTAGAGACCAGTTAATGACCCAGTGGTAACCACCAATCCCTAGGGAAAAGGGTATATTCTGTGACCAGTAAGCAAGCGGTTACTAGCAATTGCTAGTGTGAAATTACTCACAAAGAGAAAACCTCTATGGGATTTCTTTGGTTGCCAGCAGGTTGCCGTGGTCACCAGTTTGCAAATCATTACCAAGCGATAACGAAACTGTGAACAACGTGACGCAAATCGAAAGCAAAACACTTGCTTTCAAAGTAAAAGTCGTGTCTTGGCAGTCATCTTTTTTTTTTTTGCAGACAACTCAGCGTCTTCCATGCAGACTAAGATCAACTGCATCAATCTGGTAGTTGACCAAAGCAATTGCGGAGGTTTTTGGTGCAGCACCCTCTTTGCATCTGATCTCACATCGCTGACCCTTTGGAGAATGTGCGTTTTTTCTGGAAGTTGCTGATCTCCAAACTATGATTGTCCTGCATTACACAAAAATCTAACAATGATCTTTGTGTAGCGGTTTGATTTGCAGTTATAGGATTTCAGCCACTGTGCTTTTTCATGACTGTATGAAATAAGGAGCAATCAGACTTTGAGTTTTTACTAAAGGTCATTTGAAATTGGAAATTGTAAATGCTTTAATACAGACCACAGTGTCACATGCTTTTGATTTTTGCGTCCTTGTTGTATCTCACAGCAGACTTGACAGCTATTTTGGACGCAGTCTTTGCTCTTGTCTTTTCTATCGTTCCCTAATGATCTCTTTCACACCCTAAGGCCACATGACACCACTTCCAATTACACTGAAGAGAATTTTTTTTCAACTTCCCGTTGAAATTACTTTCAGGGTGTGCATTTACTTATGTTTGTCAAATTCATTTTAGCTCTGAACATCAAAATAAACAACTTTAAGCGCATTTGGATTTAAATGAAAAGCAAATCACAAATAGGATATAGATTGCTGGAGGCTTTATTGGCACTTCCCAAGCTATTACATTGAATTTAAAAGCTTTGCAGCGTTTAATCACTGTACTAGATTTTGAAAGATTGTATAGTATTTGATGAATACATAGTGGATTAGGGCAGACAGTTTGATTCATCTGCACGAATGTGATCTGGAAAGGTGTCAACATCCATCTTTCATCTATCTGTCTGGTTAGAAATCCATCTGGCATTGTTGGCGCATTGGTCTCACATATTGTAAAATCTAACTTGCATGCAGAGAAACTTTTTGGTGCACATGAGAGGCTATCATCAAAGTATCAACAAAATAATTCAAAAGTAATGTTTTTAGTGTCGGTTCTGTTCTGTTTAGTCAAAGAGCCTAAATTCACGAGATTAGAAATTGTGCTTACCTACTGTTTGATGTCAAGTGGCTGCTGTGCAAAGATCTATTGTTCAGCTTAAGCCTGTCTGAGTGTAAAAGCACAGAAGTATTATATTTTTTTATAACACGTCCGTCAGGACAACTGATTTATGAATAGGATTTCAGCCTCCTCATATGAAAAGTGAAACCAGCATAAGAGTGATGTGATTTCTGTAATCTATAATTTTAGTAAACACTATCTTGTGGTTTGTAATCATTAGCTTTAAGTCATATTCAAAAGATAAAGGTCATTTTTTAAAGATTATCCACTTAGCAACTTGTCAATGAAATGTAGCCAATATTCATGCATTTTCACAGTTTGATCAATGACAAAAACACTTAGCTTGGGTCTTCCTAAATAGACTTTATTAGCCATCTATGCTGTTTATGTGTAGAAATAAAACAGGCATAGATGGCAATGACTGGGAAAAAGTCAGACATAGGATAAAAATGAGGAGTTGGTTTAGAGATGGGTTGCAAATTGGCTTGCAGAGGCAGGACTGACTGAAGACAGTGCTGAACAACTAAAGCAACAGAAATATTGTGCACTTTACTAAGGGTGTTGTAATCAGCTGTTGCAAGTTTATACACAATGATTGCTGGCAAAGCTTAATTTTGGAACGTGCCAAAACTAATGCTGCTCTTAATTTTTGTGTTTTACAAAAATACTGAGTTTAATAAATCTGAGTTTAATAAAGGCCCAGGTGTTGGACATGGTCTTCTTCCTGTCATGTGACAAATTCCACATGGGAACCCCCCCCCCCCCCTTTTTTTTTTCTTTGTACGTGAGACTTTAAAAAATTATTTTCTCTCTCTCTCTCTCTCTCTCTCACACACACACACACACACACACACACACACACACACACACACACACACACACACAGTCACACATTTAGAAAATGTTATATTTCTAATCTGATGCAACAGCTCTCAAATCTGACATGGTACATTTTCTAAATTCCAGCTCTGTGTCGCTATGACTTAAACATCCTTGTCCTCTTCACCCCTTTTTCTTTTCTCTGCTCCTCTTCCTCCATTGCCGCTCGCCACCTCCTCCTCCTCTTCTCTTTTTCTCAGAAGCCAAATAGTTGGCTTGCTTCTTGGCAGTTCAAGCTAGAAGTTTCAAACAGAGTTCTGAATATTTGACGAGTGTGTCATCACTGATTGTTCTTTGGGCTGGGTTTTTGAGATTAAGCGTTAATCACAAACATGATTAGAAAATTGAAACAGCATATAGACCATGTAAATATAGTTTGAAGCATGTTCTGTATGAAATAATCCATTTCTTTCCATATCTGTCGACTTGTTTCTAACACCTGCTGTACTTTAATTCCATTATACATTTGATCTTCCCTAATCATGTGAAAACCTCGCCTTACTGTGTGATGCAGACTGCATCTAAGATGCAGCATATAACTAATCATTTTTTCCCACTCTGGTCTGCTCTCCCTACAGTGCCTGGAAACTTGGGGTGCTTCAGAGACAGTGGTGACCCCCCCACCCTGACTGGTGCCAGTGAGACCTCCAACAAACTCACTATCCAAAACTGTATCAGCTTCTGCAGGAAGCAAAGATACAAGGTGAGATTTGGAATTAAATTAAAAATATATTAAATAACAAGAAAACATGAGAAATTTTATTTCAACTGCAATCAAACATGACAAGTTCTGTAAAACTAAATGTAAAAAAAAAATCCAAAATAAAAGAGGAAAACAAACCGTAATTGGTTTATGGTTTATCCTCTGTCCTATCACTTCAAATCTACCTATTGGATGTAAAAACAGAGTAAATTGTTGTTTTTAAAACAGGCGTGAGCAGTCTTTTTGCAGTAGTCAGGCTTTTATGCAAATCATCTGCTTTTATGGGTAGTTTTCTGTCAGTTATCTAGATGATGCCCTCTTTATTCAGCCATCACACTTCCTGTTTGAAGCCAACCAGCAGATGACGAATCATCACAATAATCAAGGCTGACAGCTGGAAATGAATGGTTATTAGCCCACTGGGTTCCTCCTCTTCACTGCATTTTCCCTTCTCTCTGTTTCTGGCGTGCCATTGTCCCTGCTACAAACAGTGCCAGGTGTTAATTTTCTGTCTCAGCAGATCCACTTCAGCTCAGTATGCATTGACAGATACTGACAGGCACCCCCTCCCCTCTCAGTTAGGCAGATGTTACAGGAAATGGCAACAGACTGGCATCATCTGCGTACCCTTGGACTGTCACTGTCCTCAATACACACGTGAAACATCAGTGCTCTGAAATATGGATCCCACGTGACTTTGTGACAGAGAGCATGCCTGATGAGTGAGACAGCAATCCATGGCTTGTTTACTCTGCCAAAAGTATTTGTGTACGTGTTCTCAAATTTAACCGCATCAGATAGAATAATACAACAAGGAGCTTGATACATCTGGGTGGAAGCAGAGGCTGCGTGAATTCTTATTCCATGAGTAGGAAATTATCCAGTACCTTCAGTTGCGTGTGTTCGTTTAGAGCCTGAATATCGAACAACGGCGTCCTTCTGAATGAAGAACAATACCTCTTTTGACAGCGAGTGGCCAGCAGTGGCGAGGTCAAGATGTGTGAAGGTTTTTGACGTGTCACATTCCTGCGCTGACACTTTCTGGAATGGTTTACTAACAGTTTTGATTTGAAAGACAGATAGGTGTTATTCCTGTACCGTTTCTTCTGTACACCCCGTGTGCAGCTGCGTGTTTGAAGGGAGTCTTCTAATCAGCTGAGAGGCCACAGTTATACAGACTCGGATTACAACATCTTGTAATCACGAGAGAAAGAGCAATTAGGGCGCTTTAGGCTCGAGTCACTTATTTCAGAGGGAAGTAGCTACATGTAGTCAACTGTTTACCCCACGTTTACACAATTCCACATAAATCGAACATGAAAAACATAATTGGTCCTTTTAAAATGAAAAAATGTAATGTAATCAAGTCTTATTTTATGGGAAAACAACAATCTTTATAGTTTGAGAGAACTGAAAGAATGTGTGTTTGCAGTCAGCAGAATGACCCCCTCAGTGTTTTCCTCAGTTGCACAACTCCTTTTTCTGTTTTGCAGCTTGCTGGTATGGAGTCAGGATATGCCTGTTTCTGTGGCAACGATGTGGACCTACAGAAACGTGGGGAGTCACCTAGCATGGAGTGTAACCATGTTTGCTTCGGTGACCACACTCAGCCCTGCGGCGGAGACGGCTGGGTCATCATATTCAGCAGTGAGCACTGACAGTTGTCATTCTTGATCTCATTCTTTAGTCTTTTCACATCTCTGCTGTAATTTCACATACATTTTCAAACATTTAGTCTAGTTTTATTTTGTACAAATCTGATTTGGGGACAGCTCATTTCTTTTATCATCGTAAAGCTGTAAGAAGTCAGAACACAACACACCTACAATTTTAAAATTAGTAACCCTGCCTGCAGCTAGCTCTTCTTTATTCTAAACCCATACCGCCATGCCATCAAAGACAGGATCTGCTCTGAAAAGACTTTTGACTGACAAAATCTGCTATCAAAGATCAGGTTTTGTACAGCCTGAAATTAAAGCCCAAAGGCTCAGCAGTCTAGTTTTCTCTCAGACCACCTATATTTCAGTCTCCTGAAAAGGTTTTTTTTGGTCCATTCAAAAACATGTTTCTTGCATAACATTTATTCATATGTTATGTCCAGTTAGGCTCATTTTCCAGAAGCTTTGTTGCTGGTTATGCGTGAATCCTATTTCTTGTTTTTAATACTCACATACTCTTCAGTTAAACCACATTCTTCTTCAGGCTGTTTTTAGGCTGAATCTTGTAAAGATGCTTTGAATTAAATTCTGAATCTAAATCAGCTTGAGTTTAATAAATCAGATACCACAGCTATGGTGTTTTGTTGTGGTGCTAAAAATCAAAGGACATGTCTGTCCTTTGTGTCTGATCAATCACAAAAAGTCATGTACAGCATGATCACAAGTACCGATGTCATCCATCTCCACAACTTTTAATCTTTAAACGAATAACACAGGCATTTTTTTACTGCTCTTTTTTCAGCCCGAGTGGGGGCCTGTGGTGGGAACTACACTTCTCCATCAGGAGTGATCTACTCCCCTGACTTCCCTGACAAATACGGGGCTGGGCGTGTTTGCTACTGGACTATCCAGGTCCCTGGATCTTCGGCCATCCTCTTCAATTTCACCTTCTTTGACATCTCCGACCAGACCGACATGGTGGAGCTATTGGATGGCTACACAAATCAAGTGGTGGCCCGCTTCGACTGGCGAAGCCCTCCGCGGGATCTGGTAAACATCACGGGCGACTTTGTCATACTGTACTTCTACTCTGACCGAACCAACCAGGCCAAGGGATTTGCTCTTCTTTACCAAGGTGAGAGCTCACCAGATTTTCTGAAATGTCTCACCTATTGTGATGTTTTCCTTCATTATAGCTTCTGTGCTCAGCCTGCCTTCATTCATAACACTTTGCAAACAAAGTAAGAACCCTCATTTGCGTGGCTGGCTGGCTGGCTAGCACTATGATAGAGTTTTGCATAGCATCCCTAGTTTAGTAAAGCAACACCTGTTAGTTGTGGTTAGGCAGTTGTCATGGCTTTGGCAGGCCCTTTTCTCTTTTCATTTGCTAGTCAATGTCTCACAGCCCCGGGTGATATTGCATATTTAAATGTGTTCTGTTTTTCTGGGAACTCAGTCTCTTATCAAGCTGCTGCAGAGTGCTCACCCAGAGTGTGTTCTCTGCTAAATTGCACTGAAAGTTTTTATGCCACCTACATAAAAAATACAACCATCGTGTGCATTACGGCTTCTGATATGCCGATTTCATTGTCTAGTGGATGCATTTCTAAGAAACTACAGCTCAGAGGACTTCAAAGTAATTTTATTCCTCCCAGGCTAATGCAAAGAATGTATAAGGATTCATGTGGAATAAAAAAAAACCTTGTTTTTTTGTGTTATGTTCTCTCATGAATAGTCTGAAAGCACCAGAAATGATTTAATAGATTAATTTCTGCAGGAATGAGCAAAGCACACCCTGATATAATTCACTGTAGGTGACATTCAAGCTCACATTAAGAGGCAGTCTCCAGCCGCCCCTCCCTCTCTCCCTCCATCTGTAATTCTGTGTCATTTTTCTTTGCCTGCTGGCATTACAGTAAAAACAATATTGGAAGGTCAAAATCCTCTGACCCTCAGACAGGCACGATCCTTTCTCATGGCATGGATCTTGTTTTGCGGGAGGTATAGTCTATTCCAGAAATGCAATCTGAGATGGGTTATGAGAAAAGGTCACCTCCTGAATTAAGTAGTTGTTTTTTTGTTTTTCAAACAGAACTATATAGATAAAAACACATAGTGACTGAGGTACAAATAGAAAGCAGACAGTGTCAGCACCATATACGTTTAATATCTCCTTGGTGGCAGGCTGAGCGGTTGGATCTGTAATTTGAGGATAAACGCTCTCAGATGACAGTGACAGCACATTTCAGCTGTGACTGGGTTTGAAGCATGGCATTTTGTTTGCAAATGGGAAACATGTGGGCAGTTCTGGGAACATCACAGCCAGGTTGAGCAATTACGTGAAAAAGAAAAAAAAACCCATGCTGGTTTAACATCTGACCAGCATTCATAAAAGAGTGGAACAGTCCTGGAATAATCGATATTTGAAAGTAGTTCACGCAGCTGAGAAACTCGAAGCACCTCAGCAGTGGAAGAGGCGAGGTGATGTGAAATAAGATAAATAAATGTACAGAAGATTCATGAGAAGCAATATAAAAGAACTGCACAGTACATGTCATGTGTTTAATGTAAAGTTAATAATTTGTTGAACATACTGGGGTATTTAAAAAATAACTTGAGCCTGAGTTGGTTAGTTGGAAGGCCACAAAGTCAAGCTTAACTGCAGTTCCCAGCAAATAAGTTGACGCCAGTCCCAACCCACATGCCAGCAGCTGTCGTAGCCCATAGTTGCTGCATATCTGCAAGCCTCTTTGCAACCCAGCTTGTGTTTTATTTCTGACTTAATTAGTCTCCAGAACATATCCATGCCACCAGATATAAATTTCTGCAGTTGAACACTGGTATTCCCGAATGAAATATGCTTTTGGTTCGACCATTACTCACATATTGGAAAGTTTATTCTGCACTGCCAATGGAGCAGTCAGTGGAGAGTTGTGGAAACTATCATTTCCATTGGACTGTTTCAAATTGTTAGAGATGGCTAGGTCCTTACTAAGTCACCTGAAGTTAAATATGCTTAAAAAAAATGTTTTTTCTCAATTTATAACTTAAGTCATTTATTCTGTTTCTTCATACGTGTGCTTAATCTTTTGATGTTTTGTGACTGTGTCTAAAAGTTTTAATTCTTTAAATCTAATTTCTGATATTCACAGACATCTGCTCTAAGCATCTAAGTAAAGCACAATATCTCATCTGCGGATGATTACAATTGCAGCATAATGACTCAAACCTTAACATGTAAGAAAAATAATAAAAGACCCAAGTGACACTCATAAATATCAGTGTGAGACTGAAACACTGCACAGTTTGTTTCTCAGCAGCAACATTTCACACGGAGGACGAGAACATTTCTTAAAATCACACAGTGATTTTAAATAAATCGCAACTATGTTTAGGAGACGTAAATGAAAGGCAGAGGAGATCTCATTTAGGATATTGCTTTCCTCTGGGAGCCCATAAATGAGCTGAAATAGTCCATGCTCCCTGGCACTGTTGTTTTATGAAGCAAACTCTGCCCATCTGGAGCTGTAAGCAGGTTAAAGCAAACAGAATTTATTGCAAACACTTTTTGAATCATGTCTTGAATTTTAAAAAAAAGTTCTCAGCACCACATGTTTATAGCATGCTTGGGTGTTTTTGCAAACTCCATCTGTTTCTTAACAAATGCAGTTAGTATTAAATATTCACTCGTGCCTCTGCTGTATATACTTTCAACAACATGATCAGCATGAAGTAGTATAATATTACCTCATGCTTGCTGCAGCCCAGTTTATACAATGGAATAATTAAAGGAGTGTTAAGTGATCGATGCCCTTAACTTGTAGAAATTACAGTGACATGGCATAACATTTCCCTCTTCTGCATTCGACGCTACATTCATCACTTCATTGTGAAGACACGGGATGTTACATTACACAGAACTGTAATCTAGTAAGGGCAGTAAAGCTAAGTTATAATAACAACCAAGGAGTAATTTTACTACTAAAACTGATAAATGATTTATATATTTCCAGATGAATAAAAGATTTTCTTGAATAATGAAAGTCGTTTTCCTCTCCTATCTTATCAAAAGCTCCTTCTAGCCTTTTCTTATTGTGGCTAAAGGGTGACATTTTCACAAATGATTAAATGCAAATGATGGAGGACTTCATAAAAACTCGCTGATATAGCGAGATGTGATCTGCCTTCCGTTAACGTTGCTTGTTTTGTTGCTACTGACAAATTAAATGCGTCAGATCAGATTTGTATTATATCAAAAAGAGCTCATCAGTGTGCAAAACAGCAGTAGCGTGATCAGAAATCACTGTGTCGAACAAATTCAGCACAGTGATTTAGTTCAGACAGGCCAAAACTCAAGCTTAGTCACAGTCCTAGCAGATCAGCTGATCTCAGTGTCAGCTGATACCCTTATTCACCTTCAATATTGGACTTATTCAGTCTTCCTACAGTTGCTACACAGGTGCAAGCAGCTTTGCAACCCGCTTTCCACCCTTTTTCATTCTGTACCTAACATTATCAATGTCATATCAGTGTAATATGTCATGTGTTATCATTGATCCCTGCTGTGTTGTTCTGCATTTAGTTGCTCCACCCTGCCCTCCTCTGGCTTTAAATGTAAGCACATGAATGGATGGGAAGGTCGCAGAATTGAGCTGGTCATCAACTGAAAACTGGATATTGAAATCCCAGTGCTCTTCTGGCTATAGTGGTCCTGAATGAAATTAGTTTTTACCACAAAGAGCATGCAATCATTATTCTCCCTGACAAAAACTGATGCATTACCTAAAAACTGGGGGGGAAAGTGTCAGTTTACAGACAGGTGTGCTGTTATAATATGGCAGGGAGCGATATTTTAACGTTTTTAACTCGTCGTGAGACAGAATGTGAGAGAGGAGATAAATATTGGCCACTGAGTCCATATTAATCCTGTCTGAGTTTATATCTTCTCCCTGAGGATGTGTTAGTTCGTTTCAGGTGCTGCAGTTTCTGCCACAGTTTAAAGACTTGTGTGTTAGGTTAACTGGTGATTGTCTGCCTCCTGTGGTGAAGTGGTAACCTGTCCTAGGTGTAATTTACCTCTTGACCAAAGTCATCTGGGTTGTATTCCAGCCTCCCCATGACCCAAGGTGGATAAGCAGTTAAGAAAAAGGATGGAAGTAATGTTGTTGTATTGTATTCATGCATTATTTTCTTTTGGGACTGGGAAATAGTTTTATTGCTGTTAAAGTTGACGTCTCTGCTTATACCTCAAGGACAGGACAATCATTTATGTCTGAATAGTTGGAAAGTTGCAGTTTTCTTTGGAAATGCCAGTGCTGTGAGACACTTCACATCAGAATTGAATATTCTTAGCACCACACCTGACAAAGTAATCTTTTAGTCACTGAAACAACCAGATCAACTTGGTGCTGTGGGATAGTAAGCTTTTGATTTGTTCCATGTCTCCACCTGATAGTTTAAGGAATAACATTCAACTGTCTGTTTCTTTTTCCCCCTAGCACTCCGAAGCCAGGACACTAGAACAATAGAGTCTGAAGGAGCGCTTCAAAGCCAGGACACCAGAACAATAGAGTCTGAACGAGATGACGAGGAGGAAAACGAAGACGTGTCTAGCACAGCAGGGCCCCAGCTGGCTGGCGGAGTCACAGAGAAATCTAACGGTACGACGAATGGACGTTCGTCCCAGATCCTCTACGTGATCACGTCCAGCCCCGGTAAACCGGAGCACAACATGCCAGGTCAGTGGGCTGGACGCGGCGAGACCACCGGCCACAGCGCTAGTATGTTAACATCCGTCGTACACTGCACTTACCGCGCCTCTCTCTGCCTCTGCTGGGATGCTGTTGGAGGTTTCTTAGCAAGAACTCCCACTTAGCATGACCTGGTTTCTCTGAAAGTTTGAAAATTGTTCTGGTTTGTCGAGATACTGCTAGAAGCTCTGGCCCAGAGTGACTCCCTATGATCATAATTGAAGTAATGCCACATGACGCTTGTTTTCACTTGTCATTGTCTCAGAAGTCCCCACTTTTCCCAATCAGCCATCTAGTCAACACTTTGCAGGGTGGACTGATGTGCTCTGCGCTTTTCTGCTTCCTCCAAATGTTATTCTTTCCAAGCCCTAATTCTTTTTCTCAAACAGCTAGCTGATAACAGATGTGCACTGATAATGTATCGCCATTTCTTGACAATTAGCTGACTGAACTTCTCACAGGTGTAAGTTTGAATTAAGCAGCGCTTGAATAGTTCTTGACTCGCTAATCTCTTCAGTCTGCTGCGGTTTGTTTTAATTACCGTGATCGGATGTCTGATGTCTTGTTAATGTGCTCCGCTCTCTGTCTAGTGTGGACCATCTACGCTTTAGCAGCTCTCCTCATACTGACTGTCATCGCCATGGTAGCAAAGCTGCTGCTGCACGTCACAGTCAAGTAAGTATGAGGATGTTCGAGGCGTGGCGGATCAGCCAAGTATCACGTTTCCAAGCTTTTACCCGTACGCCACGATATTCATACCATACTGGTTGAAGATGAAAGAACAAGTCCTTATGTAAAGAATTTTTATCTGGAGCCGCAAAAGTCTGTTTTTTCACTTTGACTAAAGCCAGAAATTTTCCGATCAAAGAATCTCCTAGCATCAACAGAACAGAAAATTGAAAAACAAGAAAACGACGTTGTTTAAACATTTTCTTCCAGTAGAACATAGTTTCCCTTTCCCTTCAGTGAAAACACAGAAACATTTATATAAAGATTTTTCCCCTGAAAATGGATCCATTTTCCTTAAAAAACGAATGCAATAAATATAGTAAGTTTAAGTTAAAGCCAAGGTTTACCACTAATTACAATAATTTTGAGTCCAAAAATATTGAGGGCTTTTAAACAAGTACCCAAAAATTGTAAAAACCTACACAAGAGCTTTAGTACCACCGTTTTAATGGATCTGTCTGTGACATTAATCGAGGACACATTTGTGACTCTCTTTATTAATCTCTGTTCATTGTTTTCCATCTTTTCTCCTTTCCCCTCTCTTTTGTGCAATTCCTTTTCTTTGTCTTTACTTCGTCTTCATTTCTACTCTCAGGTCTCCAAACATCCCAACCGTCAGTGGTTCAGACACCTGCAGCCAGAGCACAGCGTCTTCTGAGCCTTGGATCATCCTGTACCGCCCCTCTACCATCTCCCTGTTCAAGAAGAAGCTAAAGAACCACCACGGTGACCTCAGCCCCCTGGTGGGCAACTAGTGCTCCTGCTGCGTCCTGCCATCTAACCAAACAGTACCGCCACCCGCCACTATTCTGTTCAAGGGCCGTCAGATGCCAGGCCCTCAGACAATGAAACTCTTTGAGGCGCTAAGCAAACAAGCCAACAACTGAGTGGCTAATGACAACTGACTGAGTGAATGCTACTAAATGGTCTGTGTGCCAAAGTGGCCACGCCCTCCTAACCTGCTCAGCACCGAAGAGGAGCGGGAGGGCAGGCAGGACTGTAAGACTCCACTCTTGGAGAGGAGAATAAAAGATTGGATAGAGGAAAATCTCAAAGATGCTTTTATCATACAAGAAGCTGTTTCCATCACCCATGGATGACCCTACCAATCAAGATACCTCCAAAAACCCCTCTGGACAGCAAGCTCACTAGTGAAAATATGACAAAGCTGGAGTGCAAAAACAAATCAGCTCAGTTCAGTTTCAGTGGCAGCCGAATCTTCATCAGCATCAACGAGAGGATGAAGAAACTGAGTCTTTAATACATATACACATATGACACATGCTGTAAAACTTCAGTTTTTTTTAATAACTTAACTGCCTCATGCGGATGAACATTTTCAGCCAAAATCCAGAATCCTCCCATCCAAAGAGTTGTTTATTCATTTGTGTTCTTAATTCTGTATTCAAACTGCTAATATTTTTTTGTTGTTTTTTTTAAATATATGTTTTACGTGACACCTGGCTTGCTGAGGAAAGGGAAACAGGACGCGGAAATGTCACACGGAAGGTAGATATGACAGCACTTTGGGGACGAATCAGTCACCGCAAAATGAAAAGATCAGCGAGAAAGGGAGCTTGTTCGCCCACTCGTTCACTCAGCGCCCATGGATTTGTGTGGCGAGGAGAAGTAGCTAGCTGGCTGGGGGGTTGGGGGGTTGGTGCAGTTTGCTCACAAACTGCCATTTAGGGAGGCTCGGGAAGATCTGAGGGCTTTTTCTGCTCGGTTGTGGGTGGGAGTCTTTCCGGTTTGATGCTGTTCAAGTGCCTTAAGGATCTCCTCTTCCCTTGACTCAGTTCCGCACATCTGTTTCTTTCACAAAGTGGACTGGTGTCCCTCACAAAAGTCTGCACTTCTTTAACAAATCCATGTAGATATGAAGAGTTTCATTCCAGAATAGGGTTTCCGCCACTTAAATGTCAAAAATGCCTCCCGGTCTTGTGCAGTGATTGAAAGCATTAATTTCAGACGGGATCTTTTACATTGTTTTTTTAACACGATTTTGTTGATGTCGATTTATTTTCTTTGACACACTTAGCCTTTTGGGATAGAACTCTTCATATAATGACAGACGAGGCTTTAAAAGGCTTTTTTTGTTTCTTATTTGTGTATCTTATGTGTAGTCTTGGACGTTTACTGAACATATTGTTCACATTATGTTGTCTTTTGATTACAGGGGGATGAATATTGTTGTATATTATGTAATTCAGTGTGGGAATGATGATATTTATGACTGCTCTTTCATTTTGTGTCTCGGCAAAGCATTTAAGCAACTTGTCAAAGTTCTTTTGTGTTACTTTAGCTCAAAGGTGGAGTGCTTTTTAAAAAAAAAAAATTCTAATCTTTGATACCAGTAAATTGTCTAAATTCTGCAGAACGCTGCAGACCTTCAAGCTTTTACTTGTCATATAGATTTCAGGCCAAAAGGTTGAGTGCGAACAATATAGTCAGACAGAAATATAACCAAAAGCACCCCAAGGTACTATCCACAAGCTGACAGAAGGTTTCCAGCTATAATGGTTTTCTGTGACATTTTAACTACTTGTGAAAGGTCAGAATCTACTAATGCACCAACGGCATAGTAATTGGCCTTTCCTGATGTGAGACTGGATGCTCAAGGTTTCTGCAGATGGCCGCTGAGTTATTTTCTCACTGGCAAGAAAAATAAAAAAAGATCCTAACTTTGAAGCACTTAATTTTGGTTCAGCTTACAAGATGAAATGGTACTTAATCACTTACAGCTCTGTTTCAGTGAAAAGACAAAAAAAGGAAAAAAAAAATACGCACTTGTACAGCAACCTGAGCACTTGAAAGAAAGGTTATATTTTATGCATGACACAGCATTACAGTGACATTCAAATCAAAAGATTTATGGTTTTCGAGAACTGAGACAGAATTTAATACCCGTAAAAAGATGAATAACTTTTGTTTTCCAATCAGAAGTTTTCTAAAATGTTACTCTCTGCTATGTTTTGCCTGTCCTCTCAACTGTAACTCATGTTAATTATTGCAAGACAAGAGCACATGCCCCTGGGTCTGTGATGTTCAGAGCTGACCAAGCGTAGAAAGAAGGGGAGAAACGGAGAGCAATGGGAAATTAATGCGCGTTCAAGTCAAACACAAGCTAACGAAATCTGACAGTTAAAATCTAACAAGGGCATATTTGTTTGGATAGCCTGGTGAATTATGCAAACTTCCATTTTCTGTCCGGTCCTCCAGTCAGTCGTAAAATTCCACGCCGTCTTCTGAGCGGTGGAAACAGTCTTTTTCTTGTCTCCAAAACTGTTTTTGTTGATATGAATGTCCTGTAGTGCTCGATAACATGAAAACAACACCAGAAGCCCTGAGTCATCACAAGAGGCCAAAACATTGTTTTCATCAAATTGTAAATAGCAAAATAGTGAAAATTTTAATTTATACAGTAAATTATTGTTATTTTGTATGTGAATGGGATATAATCTATCTTTTGTATAAGTGAAGTATCTTTGTAGTTTTATTTAATGTGTCCTGGTTGCAAAATAAACACTGTATGCATGTTTCTTATACCTGTGTTGTGCTTACTCTACTGTTTTCTTCTGCCCCAGCAGTACAGTTTATTTCATCATCAAACTCAATTTCTGATACCCGAGCTGCTGCAAAGCATATGGGCTGCAAATATCAGATCAAGCTAATCCCATTCTCCCCGTTTCCATTTGAAGTCTTTCTGTGCTTTGTGTGCGAAAATCTAAAGGTGCAGTGTGACTTTCTGAAGTCTACTTGCCTTGATTGGATTCAGGCTCGGGACATGTGTACAGGCCTTCGCCTTTTCTTCCACGAAGCACAAAACTTATCAGATATGCGAAATGACTCCCAGATTGTTTGGAGATGCATGCGCAAGAGTGAGGATTTGGAGTGCCATGTGTGAGCCATTGGCTCCACTGTGGGATGAGGTCAAGCATGCAACCTGCACATTTTAGAAGGAACCGCAGGAGTCCAGCTTTACAACTGGAAACACACTGCGAGGAAGAAAAATCCAAAAACAAAACCGAACACAGAGGGGCGTTTAATAAGCTGGAACACTTGCGACATTTACAGCATTGATTTCTTAATTCATGAAAGGTGTTTCTGTTTTCCTTTCATCATTGCTCACTTTGAAACTGCTTAAAGCTTGGCTTTGCTGAAATCTGGATTGTATATTTGGTGGTTAGCCGCATGCAACTTCATGGTAAAGTCATTCTCTCAGTGGTAAACGGGAACTGTCCTGTTTTTTTGACTATTGTTTGAGAGTAAGAAAAACCTCCTCTGAGGCTTCTGAATGAAGCAAATTTTAAAGCAAAACACCTGTGCACATAACAATAAGCAATTTTAAGACTATCAATGGTCTTAATATGCAAAGTCCTCTGGAGATCAGCAAGAACATTCCAATACATCAGACAAAAAAGCAATCTGTAGACAATCCTCTTACTCCCTCTACTGGTGATAAGATATCTAAATGATCCTCGCCTTGATGCTTGGTACCAGCGGCATCCTTTTTGCTACTTGTGTGTAAAATAATCTTTCTACACCACAGATAATCTGAAATGTTGCTAAAATTGTTGGATGAATGTATTCATTGAAAGTGTTTTTTTTTTCTCCCAATAGCCGTAGTGCAGATTAAACTTTATTATCGCTCCTCTGGGTCCCAATGAAAAGTCTCAGCCTAGTCAACAGACAAGGAAAAGAGACTTGAGTAAGCAGATCCCTCTGAACCCAAGTCGACCAGTAATTAAGACAACAATGGGACAAAAGGTGACAGTGTCTGGTTACTGTAAGAACGAGAAAGTGAGAAGAATAGGAGACAATACCTGCCACTTTCTGCACTCAGGGTACTGAAGTCAGGTTAATTTGCAGGGATGTAGCATTAGAGGGTAAAGGAGCTTGTCTCACTTGATAGATCTGAAAACGATCCCTGTGAAAGAAGTTGACTGGTCGTGGAGGAACCTGCCTGTTTGACCCACTTCACTCTGCAGTACTATCTCATGAACTTCAATGAACAGGTATGCTGGCCTGTTTAATGCTTTACATATTTTTTTTTTAAAACATTAAATCTCACAAAGTGCATTACAATAAAAGTGGTAGAACATCCAAACAATAAATTTACCCAAAAGCAAGTTAAAAAATGGATACGTAGCTGCTTTTTGAAAGAGATCACAGATCCACAGAACTCAGGCTCAGTGGGAGAGCGTTCCATACTGGGAGGCCACTGCTGCAAAAGCTCTGTCTCCTTTAGTCCTCGGCCTTAAATGCTGCACAGCCAGCAGGCCCCTGATCACATGACCTGGGCATGTAAGGATGTAACGTTTTATGATGTAAGCTGGCGTTTGTCCATGGAGACCTCTAAGAGTCAAAACCAGAATTTTAAAGTGAACTCTAAAGTTAATGGGATGCCAGTGCACCTTAAAGGTGTGACATGTAAGTACAAACAACCTGCAGACGAGCTTTAAGATTTCATAGGAGACGTGAACAATGAATTACAATCATCCAGACATGATGAAATAAAAGGATGATTTCCAATTTCCAGCTCAAAGCGCGACGCAACTGAGCTCAACTTAACAATTTTCCCTAAATGATAGAAGCAAGAGTGAGACAGAGTGTCTAAAATGAAAGCTGACTCAAAACATACTCTGAAGTTCCTGATGAACTAGTCACCATTACTTTCTGCATAAATTTGTTGGGGGCACAAACAAGGACTTCTGTTTTCTCCTCATTAAGTTAGAGACAATTTTCAACCACTTTTAATAGAGTCTAAACACCTCTGAAAAATCTGCAGACTTAAAAGAGATGTATTACTGAATGCCATGTGCATAATGCCATGTGCATAACAGTGATAAGAGACAAACTTAAAAATGCTCAAAATGTGCTGAAGAAGGAATGAATATAAGAGAAACAATAGCGATCCCAAAACAGAACACACAGTAGGCAAGAAGAGCTTAACTTAGGAGCAACAACAGAAAAGTAAAATATTACATTTCACCCCTGATGATTTATACAAAAAGTAATAAAAAAGAAGAACCAAGCAGATTTAGTAAAATCACTGATTCATCTGTTGAATGGATACTGCGAGGTTTAGTTCCCTGGCAAACTGACCTTTGAGAAAGGCCTAAAAACCTGAACCCGAACCAGCTCTTCGTATTTGTGTCTTCTTGGATAATAATATTTTCTCAGTGAATGAAATGAAATTATGATAAAGTTTTTTATTTTAAAATTTTGGTCACACAGTAATTGTTTGATTGCATAACGTCAACTATGAAACCCCCCTAATGGCCTTGCTAACCAGAACAATGTCATGAAACAAAAACAATAAAACAAGCTTTCAAATAAATTAAAATCTTGAGCTTTATAATATTTATCAACAGTCTCTATATATTTTAGATTTAGACCACAACAGGAGATTTACATCATAGTTGCGCAACAAACAAATCTGCATCAACTTTGTGATGCTGCTGTATCATGTATCATGTGGACCAAAATCTCCGATCAATGTTTGTAGCACCTTGTTGAATCTATGCCACATCTATGCCGGTGAGTGTATCATTGATTTTTACCTACAGTTATGATTCTTATTTGAGTAATAATATCCTTTTTTTAAGCAAGTAACCAAAAACATATCGTAGAGAAAAAATATCTAATATCAAATATTTAATACACTGTACTACAAGGACACACTCTGATACAATATCCTTTCCATGAAAAAGGTTTAGCTGATACAATTTATACAATAAAGCAATTTGCATGGAGAACCCCACAGGACACTAAAATGCAGCTAAAGAGAAAATGTAGCCTGGCCAGCTACCATAAAAGTTTCCCTTCACCTGTGTTACATGAAAATTTCACAAAACCTGCATTAAACTATTATTATTATTATTATTATTATTATTATTATTATTATTATTATTATTACTAACGTATTTAGATTTTTGTAATATTGCTACTTAGAAAAAAAGACTACATTGTCGCCTACGAATGACGACATCCCGTGACATAACTGTCAGGCAACATGGCGGCGTCCGTGAGGTTGCTTGTCCGTCAAGCGATCCGACTTTCTCACAGAAACATCACCGTTACAGCCGCCGGGGTTTCTGCTCGGCCGTCCTGTCGATGTTTTAGCGAATCAGCCGAAGAAAGAAGTACGCATTTTGGTTTTGAGACCGTGTCGGAAGCAGAGAAGGCGAAAAGAGGTGAGCGACTGTGGAGCTAGTCTTCATATAAAAATCTCTCCATTTAATAGTTCGTTGCCTCTCTAGACATGTACAGACTTTGAAGCACGCGATATGAGGTCATTTTAGAGTCGTGAGGAACTGCTAGACAATTCGGCTAACCATTTATGTCTGAGGCAACATTCAGTGAACTTCTAAGTGTTTAAAGTGCGATGCCGTCAACTTTATTTATGATTATTTTCATAGTGACACCTTTAATATCCCACAGCATCCTGTCATACCAGCCCATATACATTTCCTCCTTCATAACATTCATGAAGCTTCCCTGTGGTCTTCCTCTTGTCCTCCTGCCTGGGTGCTCCATATTTAACATCTTATACCCAGTATATTCATATTCATCATATTTCACATGTGCAGACATGGGATGTCTGCACATGTGAAACCATCCCAACCCTACCTACCTCTATAACTCTCCAAAATTCCAAAAAGTCTCCCAAACTTTTGACCTGGGCTGACTTAGCAGAGCAATTTTATCACAGTCAACTGGAACTAACCTAAAAACTGAAACTAGATGTGAAAACAAACTAAACTTTAAAAAAAAATGTAGAGGTAATGGCCTTAGTTTTAGTGTCTGTTAGTTTGGTAACTTGGCCTGCTAGTCACCGAAAGACATTATATTATTATTGAGATGTCTACAATACTATGACACACTATGAGTTTGTCATAAGTTTTTATTGTAATATCTGCACTAATTTTCCTAAATCTTGCCTCTAATACATGCCTTTAATACAATAATAATTAAAGGACTAAAACTAACACTAACAACTAAATTAAAACTAAACATTTATTAAAATAAATAAATAAATAAAAACTAGACCTGAAACAAGGAAATCCACTTTGGAAAATAACTAAACTAAACTGAATTTAAAAACTAAAAGTTCAATGAAGAAAAAATCTAATTAGAAAATACAAAACTAACTATAACAACTCTGTAGCAGTCAGTAATTCCTGACTCCTTGTGCATTAGCTTGCCATATTATTGAGGGTAAAAATAAAAAATACACAAAATGACCTTCAATTCAATTCAATTTTATTTATATAGCGCCAAATCACAACAAAAGTCGCCTCAAGGCGCTTTATATTGTACAGTAGATCGCACAATAATAGATACAGAGAAAAGGAAAGTTTTAATCCTAATCTTAAAAGTAGAGATAGTGTCTGTCTCCCGAATCCAAACTGGAAGCTGGTTCCACAGAAGAGGGGCCTGAAAACTGAAGGCTCTGCCTCCCATTCTACTTTTAAATACTCTAGGAACAACAAGTAAGCCTGCAGAGTGAGAGCGAAGTGCTTTAATAGGGTGATATGGTACTACAAGGTCATTAAGATAAGATGGGACCTGATTATTTAAGACCTTGTATGTGAGGAGGTGGATTTTGAATTCAATTCTGGATTTAACAGGGAGCCAATGAAGGGAAGCCAAAACAGGAGAAATCTGCTCTCTCTTTCTAGTCGCTGTCAGGACTCTTGCAGCAAACCTTGAAGTGAAGGAGGAACTCACTCACATTGAGCTGCTACATTAAAACGAATAACTGTGATACACATACGCACTAACGCTCTGCTTTCTAAACTTTTTGGGGATATTCTTTTATTTCATTTGCACAGATTACTGATATTTCATATATGGACTATTTTGCATTGTATCACTAAACCACTGTATCATGTCATATTTGATGTCCAGGGTAGCTATGATAATATTATAGGTTACGTCATAAATCCTACCCCTATTCTATACCTCTTTCTTATTGTTTTTTTTTTCTTTTTCAGTATATAAAGTTTTTGAGAATGTGGCACAGAAGTATGACATAATGAATGATGCCATGAGTTTGGGGATTCATCGACTGTGGAAGGACATGCTGCTGCATGCGATGCATCCGCAGCCTGGTGCTCGGCTCCTGGACGTGGCGGGTGGAACAGGTAAAACCGTTTGTGTGCACTTCTGCGAAACATCAAACTGAAACATCTACTGGCAATACACATCTGTATTCCCTGTGATGATCTTCAGGTGACATTTCTTTCCGTTTCCTGGAGTACGTTCGCTCTCAGCGGGAGCGGCAACAGAGGCGGGCGGTACGCTTCGGCCAGACGCTGTCATTGCAGGACATTTCCAACAGCTACTCCACGATAGAGACGGACGGGCCCCGGGAGTCAACGGCTGTTGTCTGTGACATCAACAAAGAGATGCTCAAAGTGGGAAAGGAGAAGGCTGAGAGCTTGGGCATCACTGCTGGTAATCTTCTAAATGCAAAACTGCTTCAAGTGTCTTCAAGCTGGATACTCGGTCCCTGTGATTCTGTGCATGTACAGATCTCATCAGTAATAGGAGCCTTAGCCTCACTTTGGCTGAGTTGTTCTGAAGGAAACTGGCAATGTATGCTGTGTCACGTAGCCTCAGATGCATTATAACTGAGAAATCAACAGCTTTTCATTGATGAAAGCTGGCTTTGTGTCTGACAGAAGGAGAACTAACCATTCAGAATCAAAAGGTTAATGTGGAAAATACTGTTTTTTAATTTAAGATGTGCAAAAGTGTCACTAATATGTCTATAACATATTGTCATCAGCCTGGAGATAATACTTGAAATGCCTACAGTCTGTGAGATTTCAGAAATGGCTCTTGTAGAAATGAGGTTTGGTGCACAGTTTCCAAAGGTCATACCTTCTGATTCATTGGGTCTGATGCATAGCAGAAGTTCCTCAAATATTCATTCAAATGTGGTCCTGGTAATAGCTAAAATAGTAGATCACATATACAGATGAAGTTTTTGCTACCACAGCTCAATGAGATTTTCTCCTTTCTTGAAATCAGAAATGTCTGTTTGGGTTTGTTCTTCTCCGCAGTGATGCCAGTATTGAGTTGATCGTTGTGGTAGTTAAGCAAAAGTTTTGTTTGTGGATCTGTGGAGCCCAATATAGGACAGATTCTATGCAATTCCACCAAAAAAAGACTGATGCCAGTGCCAAAATGTTTACCACTGCTGTGGTCCAAAATTGAACCTGGAGTTGTTAGTGGCTTTTGGGCTAAGTCACAATTAAAAAAACAAACAAAAAAAAATATCAATGATTCAGAGATTCTCTTCATCATTTCCTTCCCACAGAAATTCCCCTACCTTCTGCTTGTAACTCTACATAATAATCGGTTCTCAAACCTGTCAAAATATCGTCTGGTTCTCAAAAGAAACCATGCAGAACTGGTAGGGCACCAGCAGTGACACTGTATTATGGGGAAAAGGAGTTGTTCGAGAACGCTATCCAATCATTATACGTGTTTAATTGCATGTTCCGATGCAAGGTGGTGATTCCTGAGATATTTATCCCACCTGCATCCTCTCTGGAGCCGGAACAGTTGAACACATCGTACAGACCAAACTTCTGCATCATACTGGTTGGTTTGTTACAAAAGGCAACTCGCTGTTACGTACAACTGCGTTTTGGAGCATTTCCTTCACGTTGGTCGTCTTTCTTGTGGGACAGCCACAATTGCAGTGTATACCTGGCTTACGTCAGTGGAAAAAAGTTATTTGATTGTGAAATCTTGACAACAATGTCAACCTGACACCAGAGCGGAGGAGACGTATGCACGGAAATGCGTTTAAAGAAAAAAACCTGCGTTCACTGATATCAGATATAAGCATCCAGCTTTAGTGGTGGAAACACTGCAACTTGACTGTAAACACTTTTAGATCAAGTAAAACAAAATGTAAATTAAATTTGTGCCACTATTCAGCTTGAAACATTCTGCAAGTCATGGTGGTGGGAACGACACACAGGATACAGGAGATGCAAACAGTTTAATTATAAGTGTGGGAGATTTCTGTTCAGCCATGCATGACCCGAACAGATACACTGTAATTATGGCGGAGCTATTGGCATAAACTGTCACGAGGAATTGCAAACTGCCAATAACCCACAGAATTCATGCTTGTTTGCGTTTTCCTTTGTATCAGGTCTATCATGGGTGGTTGGCGACGCAGAGGAACTGCCCTTTGATGATGACCAGTTCGATATATACACCATCGCCTTCGGCATTCGAAACGTTACTCATATAGATCAGGTAAGTTACTTTTAACGGTCTTTTTATTTTCTGTTTCCAGTTAAATTTTATTTTTTACTAATTTATTCTCAGTTTAAATAAGAGATGAATCCAGCAGCTGTGTTTTTAGAGTAACATTTTTTTGTGTCCTTTGACATTAAATTAATAACTGGCTGTTTCAGGCACTGCAGGAGGCTCTGCGGGTCCTGAAACCTGGCGGCAGGTTTATGTGCTTAGAGTTCAGCAAAGTGACAAATCCCCTGTTAGCAAGGTGAGGAGGAGATGATGGCCTTGAGTGCATATGTAATATAAATCAATACTGTAAAAAATAGTCTTGCTGAAATGTTCATTTTCTCTATAAGAGATGCTTTTATGGTTTTATAAGTTTATATAATGTGATGAATATTGCTTAATTACAAGTCAGTTGACTTTTTCTGAAACTGCAGATGTAACAGACTAAATGAGCTCTTGCTGCCCTCTTCTGGTTCTCTTTAAGATAGTATGCATGCACTTAAGTAGAAATGGAGTTTTGGGATATTTAAAAAGAAGTTGAGAATCATCAGCTGATCATTGATCAGTTTGACTTGCAGACTGTTGACTTAAAGTTCAACAGATTTCAACACAAAGTGAAATGAGGCACTAGAACTGTGATTGCATGTGATTTAGAGGTTTTAGTTTATTGAAAAGTATAAATACATGATATTCACAAATGAACTCTGGAAAATCATATAAATCAAGAGTAAAGGATAATGTTTATTAAACATCTGTGAAATAAATCTGGTCAAGTAACAGCAAGTAGCAGAGGGGTTTGTTAATCACACACACACACACACAATCACCCCTGCCCACCTGAGTAGCCCTCATCTCCCAGGCCACTCATGCATGGACTCTACTCAAACCAAGTCCTTGCACTACTTCCAATGATAGATACCCTGACTGCCATTAGGTATCAGGATTAAACGAGTGTCAGACCTCACACTGTTGCAGTGGGTCCTGGCTCCCCCCTGGTGACGAAAAAGCTCAGTCTCATATGGCGAGAGTATCGAGGCAGTTCCTGGAGGAAGTGATACTATTGAGTAGCCCCATGCTTACCTGACATGATTTGGTGCATCCAGTTCTGTCAGGCTGCACCTCAGACTGTCCAGGAGCTCAGTGAAATGTGTAATTATGGGAGTTATTTGAGACTAACACTGGGTTCTAGTTCTGAGAGATTCCCGTTTTCTTTTTCAGGCTTTATGATGCGTACAGTTTCCAGATAATCCCAGTGTTGGGAGAGGTTATTGCTGGAGACTGGAAGTCTTATCAGTATTTAGTAGAGAGCATCCGCAAGTTCCCCAGCCAGGTAAGGCAGATTTATGGTCTGTATCTTATTTCTGTCATTGCTGCGCTTACTTTGATTACAGTTCTGAATTTCAAGTTCCCTTCTTAGATCTTTCATTCACATAATTTTTTCTGAAAGAGAGATTTGATTCATGATAAATGGCGTGAATTTGTTTATCTGAGTACTCTATTGTACTGGCACCGTTTGTCACATTTCTAAACCCTCTTTTAGTCTAAGAAAAAATTGACAGCATTTAAATGAGGTTACAGTGTCTTTAGTGCACATCAACTGATTGGATCTATATGCACAGTCACAGTATTAAACATCCACTCTGGAAAAGAAACAGCTGAAGCTTGTTATGTATTCACACTGTACTGCTGTGTGCATGTCTGTCACTTTGTGGATTCACTGTTAGTCATTGGTCCCCTTGTTCTTTTTCCTCTGCAGGAGGAGTTCAAATCCATGATTGAAGATGCAGGTTTCTATTGTGTGCAATACTACAATTTCACAGGTGGAGTTGTGGCTCTTCACTCTGGTTTCAAGCTGTGAGATGCACTCCGAATGCCTTCTGTAAAATATCGAATAAGTAAAGTCAGTTTCAGGCGTCTCTGCAGTATGACTGTACAGATTTTTCAGACTTGAGTTTTCTAGCTTGAGGCTTCCATCTGCTCATTGCAGAATGACCAAAGGTCAGAGAACATTTATGAAATCCAGAGGAATTATTATGAAAACTGCTCTTAATAGATCTCACTGTATGTGTACTTGTACAAATGACAAGATGATTTTTTTTTTTTGGTAATGTGTTTTGGTGATGAATAAAAGCTAAAAAAGCTAATCATAATATCCAAATGGATTATTACCAAAGCTGCAAAAGGCACATTAATTACTCCTTATAATGAAGCTCTTAGAATTTAAACCACTGACTTTTTGCACAAAATAAGAAAACATTAATATAGAGTGCACATGATGAAAAGCAGGACACCACAACATTAGTTACTTGAATAAAACTGTATATTTTACATATCTTTATACACTTTAATTACAAAACTGTATGGTACTAAAGTTTTAAAATCAGTTTTTTGGTCAGAGAAGATTTAATCGTCTTTTGTGCAATTACCATGTATATACAAAGTCTCATGTTAGTGATTTTCCTCAAAATAAAAAGCAACTCAAATGTTCATACACTCGGAACATAAGACATGGCTTAAAGATAAATATATTAGTAAATAAATATTCAGAGAACATATTTCCATTTATGAAATGTGTTTGCTATACAGGTACAGAAATATACAGATTGATTTCTAGCCTTTTTTTTTTTTAAACATTTGTAATAGTAATGACAGAAAATAATTATATTCTTAAAAAATATTAATTTTTGTACACATTTTTTAATCTTAAGTGCTAGAAACAATAACAAAAACAAAAAAACTTAAATAGTGACTCAAGTACCCCAAAATGTTATATTTGCAGTAGGTACATATCTCTATGCAAAAGGCAAGATTAGATTCTCACTTGATTACAGCACTGGGTTAACTTATAAATAGGGTTATTTCAGGTTTTCCTCTGTGTAGAGAATGTGTATATTTCATAGAAACAGTATTAAAAACAGTCTGCAGGACAAACAGAAAGGCATGAATGACAAGCAATGATATCGCAAGTATGTATTATGCACAGCACGATTCAAACGGATACACTGCGGTACTTATAACTGCATCATTCAAAAAGAAAAGTCACAGTACAAATAAGGAACCCTTTTAAAAGATGAGTCTTTTCCAGCTACTTTCCTTTGGCCTTTTGATACATGCTAGAACCTTTAAAGATATTTAATAGAGCATGTTTCATTGTGGAAATCGGGTAAGTGACAAAAAAAATACACTTTTAAGGGCTTCCAAACATTAAGTAGAGTGCTACACTCTATGTTTGAATCTATTGACCCCGAGACACTCGCTCTGGTCTGAAGTTTAACGAAAACCTGTGCAGTGTCTAGATATTGCTACAAATAGCTTCCCAGCCCAGCATAAGGCTTGCCACGTTGCTCTGGCATCTCTCATACAGGTAGGCCACAACTGGACAGAAATGCAATGCATAAAACAAATTCTGTGTATTGACCAGTGTCAGCCTTGCATTCACATTTCTATGCAATTTTCTGTAGTTATACATAGCTTTTTTTTTTTCTCCATGGAGAAATGAGTGGGTCACAAATACCTAGAAAGACCCATTTCCCTGCTTGAAAACAGTTTAAAATAAAACAATCATGTCTTTCTGTTTTGGTATTGGTAGCTAAGTCCATAAAATCTACTTGACTTGGTGGATGAAGCTTTAAAGGCAGTGGTCATGTGCACAAATATGCAAAATGTATATGTAGATGCGGATAGTGTACTTATGTGTAAAAAAAAAAAAAAAAAAATCAGATTTCTAGAGCTGGCACATAAAAACAAAACTGAGTTGAGATTTTATTAAAAACTGGGCCCAGATTGCAAACCCTTCATGGCAGCAGGAAGTCTTCAAATAGATGCCAATACCAACCCAATTGAATTTTCAGTTAACAACCTCCATCCATGTGTGTAGTATCATTTGTGGCCACAGGAATGAACTTAATACTATATATATATATATATATATATATATATATATATATATATATATATATATATATATATATATATATATATATATATATATATGAATGACAGGCCATTTCAGTAGAAATCCACACAATCTAACATGATAACATTCAGTGCTCAGAGAGCAAGGCTAGAACAAGGCAACTGAGGGTTTCAATGATTGACTGACACGGTACCACATACATTGTCCCATTCTTTCAGGACTCAGGTTCATATGCCCAAACCTCCCTCATATGTTGAAGTACTGCTTCCCAGTACAGTGGGGCTTGCAGAGAGCTGAGGGTGAAACAAAGCCCTGGTCTCCTCCTCTTGAAGGTATGGGTGACCTCTAAACTGTCCTGAGGTGAAGTACCTGTCCGTGGGCTCACGCTGCTCCCCTGTCCGCAACTCCGTCTCCACTGTGACACTGACTGGTAATAAACTGCTCTGGGTCTCTGCCCCTGTACCCGATTCACAATCTGTGTCCTCAGGAATAATGGGTATTCTCTGGTTGAGTTCGCAGCAGCCCTGTCCTGAGCAGGCCTCTGAGTCTGCGTGTGCATACTGCACATTAACAGCGTAGTCCTCAGTATAACGCCCTGCTGTGGCCCTGTGGACCTTCATCTCTTTGTAGAAGCAGCAAGGCAGCCCTTCATAGCTCACCTGCTCAGAGGAAGGGCACAATTGCTCAGAGGCAAAGTAGTTCTTGGAGGTTGACCCCTGGAAGTCCATTTCCCTGTGACAGCGTTCGGAGGCAAGACGCCCTGCTTGGTCCAAGTCCTGCCCTTTGCACTCAACATTGGGCGGAAGCACCTCAAAACAGCAGCTACAGGCTGCGGCCCCGAGCTCCCCCGACTCCTCTTGTGCCCCCTGTCCCCTGTCATCTCCGGCAGCCTCTGAAGCCCCGGCTGAGGTAGTACTATTTTTGCTGTTCTCCCTGGGTTCCAGTGATGAGCGACTGCTATAGTTGGGCTCCAAACTGCAGTTGGAGAGATGGTCCCCCGTGTTATATCCTGAAGCTCCAGCTGGGAGCTGGAGGCAGTCATGTCCCAAGGGTGCAGGGGAAGATGAGTCCTCAGCTGAAACTGTGTTGCAAGCCGTAGCTCCCGCTTCCCCCCCGGAGCCCCGACACGGACTCTTGCTCCGGTAAACGTAAGGATCGTAGTCGCTGCTCAGTGAGCTGCGGAAAGTAGAGCAGCTACCGTAGACCCCCTGGTTGCTGACTTCAGTACAGTCCAACATGGAGTCACTGGAGGAACAATGGCACTGGCCAGAGCTGCTGCTGCTGCTATCACTGCCAGGACAGTCAGCGAGGTAGCCGCTGCACACTGAGCGGTGCCCGTGATAGCAGCTAAGGCCAGAAGTGCTGCCATTATCAGCTATCCTTGAAGAAGACGCAGGTGCCATGTGTACCACCGTGGGGTACAACAGCCCTTGCTGAAAAGCCCTGCTGTGGTGGCTCTTGTGGACCCCTCCTCCACCAAGCTGCCCCTGCACAGCAGATCCTTGGCCACCATCAGGAGGTTGAGGGAAAGTCAGCCCCTGAAAGTAGTAGTGCTGGTACATGGTTTCATACTGCGAAAAACAGGCTGCCCGGGAGAAGTTGCGATTATGGATTTTGGGTCTTTTAAACGTAACATGATGAGGCTGTGAAGGGTAAGCAGGGGGTCCACGGTGCTCTAATCCACAGTGGTGAGGGTTGATTGAATGCTCCAGGAGAGTGGGGTGGTAGCTCCGGAGAAAGGCCGACGTCGATTGGGGTGGGTACAGACCTTGGGGATCTGGGTGCTGGTCCACAGTGAGCACCGTGATTGGGTTGCCATGCGGGTCCATGCTGGTTCTAGTTGGGTAAGCTGTCACCTGACCAGCACGGTGCACCCTTCCCGGGTAATGAACTGGCAGGACCACTCGTTGCCTGCCATGGACTGGATTGCCGGGGTCCATGCATGCTGGTCCTGGATTTCCCTTCTTTTGCTCTGTGATGACAAATAAAACAACATTAAGAAACATTTCTAAAAGGGACCCTCAGCATAACCAGAGGTTGAACATCAACTCACCAATGATGTTGTGTCTGCAGTGGGGACAGGTGTGATGTTGGAGCAGCCAGGGGTCGACACATTTCTTATGAAATCTGTGGGCACAAGGGATAACCCGCAGCTCCTGCAGGAGAAAATAAAAAATTCAGCAGTTAATCTTCATGCACTGTCAAAGCACAAACAGCAGCAAATACAGCAATGAAATATATCAAACGCATGCTCTTATTTTTAATTACGCTGATATAATCTTTTTAAATCTCATAATACTGTCCGATAAATAATTCATTCTAGAAATATTTTAAAAAACATTCAATATATCTGGTTTATGTCAGTGGTTAAAAAAAAATCAAATGATTAATGTAAAAATAAATAAATAAAATTAAAAAAATCAAACACCCAAACAAGTCATTTAGTTTTTGGGGGTTTTTCTTAAACCCAGTTAAGACATTTTCAACATTTTCAAGCCAATTAATTTCTTACCAATAAGTCATTCATATGTATATTGCATTAAAGGAGTCCTAATATCTTGATGCATGCTCATGTTCGTACTTTCCAACGGAGAAATGTTTTTGGTCTCCACAAAGAAAGAAAGTCACATGGAACAGTGACGAAACGTTTCTCCGACAGAAAACATCCTGATGAGCAGAATCAGCTTTCAGGGGTTTCAAGCTCCATATGTCCATCCTTGGTTACTAAAAGAGTGACTGCAGTATAAAAAGATTTCCTCATTTTATCTTATACTCGGCTGTGATGCAGGAAACAAGCCATTTATTTCCATTTACCCACCCTTTAAGCCAGCGTTCCCCTGATTCCTTTAATACAGCTATCATCTAATTGGCTGCTGCTTGCAAACAAAAGATTTGAACGGCAGGTGGGTGGGGGCGTTGTATTTATAGCTCTGTCCCTAAGATGACCATATTAGCGATAAACCCATCCTCTCTGACATCATACAAAGCCTAGAGACAACTTGCACATACTCTGATAACATTATTTGAAACTTCCCATGTATCCAACAGGTCTCCTTTAAAAACACATTTTATATGTATTATTTCATAGTTGCAGTTGTATTATATATGCAGAAAAGTTTAAGAAAGTGTGAATTAATGTGAACTTAAGAGAAGCCTGGTGTCCAGAAGGTGGCAGCAAAGCTACACTGAACTGTTATCGGTTGATCGTGAGTCTAATTGACTTTTTAAAACTAACTTGACATCATGGGACAAACACAATACTCACACCACAGTAAAATGCAACTTTAATGCTCAATGAAGCCACGTTTTCAAACAAAGCAGGCTTTTACTCATACACCATTAAATATGATAATTTTCCATTTGAAGAATTCCAAAGTATTAAACTAGGAGCACTGGTTTTCCAGCGACAACTCTTTCACTGCCACAAATACTTTACTGTGTGGCTTAATATGACTCATCTTTAGGCTCTTTTGTTGCTTGGTTCACTGCTCAAAAACAGCTTTGATGCCATTCAGTCTTTTATATCGCCACTTCCTCTGTGCAATCCTGGCGCCATGCTTTGTTCTGTTTTCTTCTCCTCCTTACCGAAGACACACATAACCACAAACTCTCGCGCACACACACACACACACCACTACGTCCCTTCTGGGCACTGGGGTTTGTCCCCCCCATCATCGTTGAATGAAGATGAGCAATGCTCTTACTGTAAATCTACAAAGATTAGGATACATAATTTGACAATGACTCCTTGAAGGATTAAAGAAGGCCACAATGCGAAAACAGGAAGCCTAATCACAATCCAGTGCACTCTGGGTACCCTTATCTCTCCAGGTGCTCTGAAAGACTGAGCTAAACATCTAAAAAGGTAGCGGAAAGCGTGTCACTAAAGATCGCAGGACTGCGGTCCCCGAGCACATCAGGGGGACTTCCATTCCATTGTCCATAAAAACTGCATTATGTTTCATGTCAACAGAATATGCAATGAAAAGAAAACAAACGAGGCGGGTGGATGACCGCTTTAGCACGACCAGAGTTAAGCATTCTGACTCCCATATGGTTCACTTATGCCTGCGTGAACCTTGAAGCGTTTAAAAGCATCCATCTCAATGCAGATGTTTTACATTAGTCCTGCGTTTGTGTTGAACTTTTCGGTGTTTTGCAAAGTGTCACTCAAACTGTTAGTCTGGACTGCATTATTATGCATTTTGCTTTAACAGTTTGAAATATTCTCATTTAAAAAAAATCTGATTTAAAGAAACAAAACGTGTCGGCAGTTATCAAATAAAAGTGCTTTGCTTTGTTACAAGCAGACAACATTCAGCACAGTCTTTCCTAATCCAGCTTTGCTTTATTTTCTTCCCTTTCATCCATGGTCATCTTTTTATTTGTGCAGATTTATAACATTTTGCTCAGTTTTATTATCAATTTCTCAGTTTTAAAAGACATTGGGGCGACCGTGGCACTGGGGGTTGGGAAGCGCATGTGTAACCGGAAGGTCGCCGGGTTCGATCCCCGGGCTCTCTGTCCTGGTCGTTGTGTCCTTGGGCAAGACACTTTACCCTACTGCCTACTGGTGTTGAGAGGGGCCAGAGGGGCCGATGGCGCAATATGGCAGCCTCGCTTCTGTCAGTCTGCCCCAGGGCAGCTGTGGCTACAACCGTAACTTGCCTCCACCAGTGTGTAAATGTGAGAGTGAATGAATAGTGGTATTGTAAAGCGCTTTGGGTGCCTTGAAAAGTGCTATATAAATCCAATCCATTATTATTATTAAACAGTGCTACACGCAAAGAAAGTTTGATTGATTGATAATATGGTCTGTCACGAAGGCGGCCTAAAAAAAAAAAAAAAAAACCTATGTGAAGCTTCAGAGAAGTGAAATAACTCCTTCATTCCTTCCAGATTTCAGGGTACCCCAGGTAAAAAACTCTTCTTACCTCACCATCGATGTACTTCTCCAGACAAATGGCACAGTCAGAGGTGGAGCTGCTGCTCAGCGAATCAGAGGCTCCGCAGCTGCTCTCGCGCTGTCCCTTGCCTTTGGCCTTGAACTTTCTTGTCTCCATCTTTTCCAGAGCCTGGATGGCCATTCTGTTCATCGAGCTCTGTGGAGAGGAGGGTGTGGCACAGTGTCAGAGGGGGTAGCAGCACATTTGAGACCAACATCTGACTTTTGCACGACCTTTCGAAGCAAAGTTGATATAAAAGCTGAGATGAGCGATTTCAAAAGAAATTCCATTAAAGTGTCTACACATTACTGTTGGCAAGTGTGCGTTTTGGGGGGCTGACATCATGATTTAACACTTCTCCCTCTGACACAGTGCATCATTTTGCAATATTTCACTGATGCATGAGCATCTTTCTGGTTTTAATTCCCTGTCCTCGTTTCATCTTTTAATTTGCTTTGCGTCGCCTTAAAATTGTTACTTATTAGGAAATGTTGACTGATAAGTCGGCACGTACAGAACTGCCTACTAGGATTAAACTAAATGACTCGTGTGGAGCAGACATTGTGATTTATAGTACTGAGTGCCTAAACTGATGGTGCATCACTTGTTTACAAGACACGGTTATTTATGCTCTGGCTTAACTAAATCACGTCTCCACAGGGTATTATCCCAGGTCACAACCCACACCCTGATTAGCAAGAGAGCAATGAATTTGGGATGAAAGGAATTCCCATCACAGGGTTAACAAACAGAAAACACGAGGACTTTAAAAGTTCAGGATTTTCCGTCTGTTAATTAACTCGAGTCGCGCGAGGACGATCCCTTGAGGAATCCTTCATTAAAACCAAAAAAGTAACGTAATGGATTTACAGTTACTGTTTAAGCAATATTTACACCACAAGCAGTTCATTAATTCTTCACATTTTGAGAAGGAAATGGTTGTTACGTGTGATAAATCCGCCCTCGGTGTGAGGCGAGTTCACTTAATTAACCACCAAACGAAGTCACGACCACGTCGACAGGTTTTACGCGCCGTCATGACATCTCTGTACGCTTGGCTCCTCCAGCCAGCCTCGCATCAGCATTAACTGAATGCTAATCCTGATTCATGCACCCGACGTAAGCCTCCACCGAGAGCTTTTTGTCGGCACAGAAGGGGAATCAATCAGCGGCAGAGCTACTGTCGCCTGACGCAACGCCTCCAACTCCCACTAAAGTCGTGCTGACTGGAAAAACAAGGCACGGCGTTGTATATCTGGGTGTGTTTTCAGCACGACGCGGGCATACGTTTGGTTGTGACACACACAGACTGGCATATTATGAAACAGTTTCTCAAGTTATTTGAGCTCCTCACTAACCTGGCTTCTTCTCTGCTTCAGTTTGATCTTGATGAGCAAAATGAGGCAAACCAACGACACCACCACGAAGAAGGCCAGAAAGATGCCCATGTCAAAATACTCTGTGGGCTGCTGTGGAAAAAGGAAAGCAACAGAAACACATGCGTCTCGTTAAAAGGGTTATTTCATCGTATAAAGACTTGCATTTAAAAGAAAGAAAATTCCATTTACTGGCATTTCGACATATTTGATTATAGTTTTTGTTACTTGCTCAGCAGACCAGAACACGCAAAGCTGTGACTCATTCGCCGCTCAATGCAAATAATATAAAATGCGACCTTCATGCATAATTCAGTGGCGTGTTAAAGAACAGATACGTGGATGATTATACATGCTGGCCAGTTCACTTTGCCATGTGCATCACTGTCTTCTCACTCTGTCAGTAATTTGCACAGGTTCGAGCTACAACTACACAGTTGAGACCATTCTGCAGACTAGAGCTCAAACGAGTCAGTAGCAATAATAATACGGTTTGTTTTTTTTACTACACTGCTACACTACTGCTCCCTGAAAAGTCTCTCTCATCACCAATCCTTTCTCTTGAGGTTTCATTATGTCAAGTTATTTGACCTCAAAGTGTGCAGGTCTCTTATCAAATATTCCAAGCAAACAAACAGCTCTTTGAACGGCTGATATTAATCTCTCAAAGTGCTGCGAAAAAGTCTTTGGCCTCGGGGCAGCAAAGAGCAGAGAAGAAAGGAAAAGGGGTCAGATTTCACAGCTGGAATTTTCGTTTGTCTTCACATCCAAAGCTTCTCTGCGCTGTTTTGCCGCGTGGGCCTCACAAACATGTTCACCTCATCCCCAAGTTCCTCACATGCGCCTGAGATTTGTCCCACACACATGCACTCCATCTACACAGCGATTTTGAGGGTTTTTTGTGAGTAAGCACTTACCCTCGGTGGTCTGTGTTGTATCCGAGCACGGGCCACTTTCTGCTTGTTGACGATGTTCATCAATTTGACGGCGTCGTTGCCCTTCACGTAAACCACCGGCCGCTTCAAGGGATCCTCAGCAACCTGGTTGAGCTGAAGAGGAGACGGAGAAAGAAGACACGTGAGACACAGGCCTCTTGTTTTCTAACTAAATTAGACCGGTTTTGTAATTTTGACATGAAAGCTGTCGTGTTCAAAAGGGACCTGTTATGCACGGCCAAGGTTTTAAATAATGCGGTCTGTCTATGTAGAACTCCACATTACAGGTTTTTTTGTGGCCCTGTATGAGCACAGATGCCCCAGCCACCTTCTTCTTGCAACGTGCAGCCAATCAGAACAAAGCTGGTTAAAGGAAGGGATAAAGTAACTAATATAGTTTGTTTCCAATAACATATCTACTGAGAGGGTGGCACCAAAGCACTATGTCACACACAATGATAACTTCAATGTCCGACCTCGTGTGAAGACAATGAGAGAAACTCACATTAGCTGAACGTTACTGTTTAAGGCTTTCTTATATGTAGGTTATTTTTAGATGATCAAAAAAAAAAAAATCATCTTTCTTTTTTTTTTCCCCCATAAAACATGGACGTAGCTTTCCAGTGTTGTTCGTGGCGACAGCTATGGTTCCAATCAGAGCTCTGGTCCTAAAGAAGTGTGGGTGAACCTCTTTCTGTACTGACCCTGTAAACACTTTACTATTGAGCTTATGCACTCGGTCACTAGTTTTCAGTCTATTTTGTAAATCTCGGTTATTCTGTTTCATAATGGAGGATTATCTGTGGTATTAGTCAATCGCAAGTTAACCGATAAGTTTGTGCTTTCACAGCCAGAACTACCCTTCCTCCTTAATTAGTGGAAATAGCGGATCCCTCGTCTCCAGGGGACGCCACAGTGGGTCGCTCCGCATGTTTTGATTCAGGCAAAGTCTTAAGCCAGATCCCCTTCCTGTCGCAAACCCCAGGGGAGATGTGTGTGTCTGTCTGGAATCAAAGCAGACCACTGCAATATGGAGGTATGGACAGGTTGAACCTTTGTTTTTTTTTTTAGCTCCATTATAGTTTTAATTTCAAGCTGTTTTTATATATGTAAAAACAGTTCATGGAAATGGTTGCTTGAGGGTTGCTTGAGCTGAAGTTTGGTCTGTGGATATTAAACCTTGAGCTCAAATGCATTTGTGTCAAATATGCAAAAATGAGGCCTTTTTAATTATGCCCAGGACTGATTGTTCTTTTTTATTCAACTCCAACAATTTTAAACCACTCTCTGGTGGATTGTTCTAGACCAATTAACATATGTAGTGTGAGACAAAGAGGATATGAGGCAAAGAGAAACCGGTGACCTTTGTGAATGTAAAAAGTTTTAAACTTTTCCCAGCTGGGAAAAATGACCTATAGGCCCGAGACATGGAAACTGCGGCCACGTTTGCCAGAGGGAGTAGGAGGAAATAGTCAGTGAATAGTATGTTCTGGCTTTTGAGTCAGTTGGCATACTCCTTTACTCCTCCTCGCCCTCTCTGTTCTTCCCGCTCGTCTGCTGGTTGGAATCTGTAATTTGAAAAGCCCAAGGGAAATACCGAAGATATATTCACATTGCTATTTCTTCTGCTGTCGTCATGTTCCCCAGTGAATTACTGTATGTTCTGGTTTAAAAGTATAGATGCTGAAACTTTTGATCTCCCGCTTGATTCTGGTGAGCTGCTCTTACTCTGAGAAACGATTCCACTGCAACTCGAGTTTCCCCTTTAACAAGTAATGCCCCAATAAAAACTAGCTAAAAATAAAAATACAGTACACAAGCACAAAGTTAACCATAAACTTAACTTTTCCCAAAACAAAACTCCAAGTGGCACTTGGCCCCACATTACAGTATAAACAGAGGAAAAAGGAGGTCAAGTGCATTAAGTTTATAAAGCTTCTCCTAATTTTGGCCCCAGGACCTTAATTCTCTTTAAGCTCCTCCTCCCTGCCCCTCGGCCTTGTGACTCCTGTCTCTGCTGATCGGGCTGCTCTGACTGGAAAAGCCTCTCGGGGGAATTTAACACAGCCGCCTAGCGCTGCCTTTCATGTGGTCTGCGCGCAATCCCTTTTATCTCTCAGCTACGCGCTTTATGATCCGGCAGCAGAGAAGAAGAGGCAAGGAGAGAGGGAAAAAAAACCCCTGCAAGTCCAGGCCTGGTGTGGCAGGAATGAATACCACAGGAGAATTCTTGCGACAAAGGCGTTCAAGAGGAGCAACTCGAGTATTATACCTCTTAACGGCAGAGACACGGGAGTCAGGAATACTGTCTCGATTTGTGTGACAAGAGATATGCTTTCTTACTTTAGCCTGTGCTCCCCTAAACTTGCACTCAAAGAACGCTCTCAGGAGGTGAGGTAAAGTATGCTACCTGTGCAATTGTGAGCTCAACAGAGTTTGGTCATGGTCTAGTGAAAGCTGAACCTGGATATCAATTTTCAGTCCTCACAGAGTGTAGTGCACTCCTCCAAACACAAGTTGGGAGAGATGAAAGGCCCAGAATGGCTGAATGCGCGAGGCTGATCCGCGTGCTTTTGAACAGAACTAAAGATAGAAAGATCATTGTTTGTACACACACACACACACACACACACACACTCATACACTGCCAGCCAGAAGGGCAGGGCAAGCTGCTAAGCTTCATTCAGAAATGAAAAGCGGAGAGTCTTTCACGGAGAGACCGAGACAGATTAGACTGTTTCAGTGCTGTTGAGAGCGTGAATGCCGGAGTAATTCTCTGTGTGTACAAACCTGGTCGATGGCATCCGGATTCTCAGATACATCAAAGATGACGGCTGTGGCTCCCCGCTGCACCGCTCTCTTTGCCTGCCAACACAGAACAAAGTAATCATTAGATATATTGAGGAAAAATAGCCGGGGAATGCATAATCATACCGATAAAGACACTCAACTCCCAAAGTTGGATTTCACATTTTACTCAAGGCCACTAGAGGGAGTTCTCTGCCCGAGTGTAACCTTCACACACATTATCTGAAGTGAGAAAACGAGAAGGAAAAATTAAATCGAACAGATGAGACGTAAACAAGCCGGGGACAACATTTGCTTGGATGCACATGTGGCTTTCTCCACCATGATGTCATTCCACGTATATCTGCGCCATATTAACTTAATAATACGACAGAGACTTAAACACTTCCATAAGGAACTAACGCATGCACAGCTCCATGTGATGCAACTCTGCTGTGCAGGTTTAGAAAAGTTAAATAAAGTTATCATGGATTTCCTGCTGTTAAAACTGTGAGCTCCTTTCATCTGAGAGGGGGGAAAGTCATAACACAGAGGCCTTTTGAAGAGTTCTGCTAAAGGCAAAAGATAAAGGAAATGCTTGGATCTGCAGAACCCTGAGTATCTCCTTGCAGAATCCAAATTGGCTTCCCCTCGTCAGGGAAAAAAAAATAGTTCCTTTATCTTAACTCCTGCCTTCCCCTACAACCCGTTCTCACCCCGCCTGATTCACGGTGCCCTATTTAGACAGCGTTTTGATGTCTACACTACATGATCTAAAAGAGCGCGGCTGGATCATATCCTGGTATTATCAAGTGCCCTTGGGCTCTTGCCAGCGTTCTTCATAACTGGAGGGAACAGGGACGGGGGGTGAAGATCAAAGTGACAATGTACAGTGCTGTGACTCCGCTGCCGACTGGCTGCAGAGTGTCACCGCTCCACTCTGCAGGCACGGAGGACGGACACGGAGTGGGGACAGGGAGCGGTGGTATGTGTGGGGGAGGCACAATTGCTCTTTTCCCAACATATCATGTTGATTTCTGAGGTAACAACATTCAACAATGGGATGTTGAGCAACTTTCAACATCATTTGTCAAAAGGGCAGCCATGTAGTTCAGTAGAAAGACCACCGTGGGTCTCAAAAAGGCCCTCAGCGCTCCTCAAATCAAAGGCTTGTAAAGCCCTCGGTGCGCTATTCAAGTTTTATTTGTCTAATTGGTAGCTATATGGCACATCATGTCACAAAGGCTTCAACTGACAATAATTGCTGACTAATTTATCAATTACTTGTCATGAGTGAGTCTATAGGATGGCAGAGAATTGTAAAAACAGGCCACTAAAGGTCCTGTGTAAAAATGAGGAGTGAAGAAAAGTAAAAAGGCTTTTAAATTCAAAATAATCCATTATTTAATATCATTTTTGTGACTTTACCCTAGATTAGCTTTTCTACAGGATGCTTGCGTGACACTCTTAAGTTTCCTGTGTTTCCTGAGTCTGTAGGAAGGTGGTAATGATTAACATAGCTGTCCAAGAACAAGCAGGTGAAGTTAAAGCAAGTTTGAAATAAACTTTTTCCAACTTAACTGGCAGCTTTTAATTCCTTTACACAGTCCACTGCTACTATTTGCATTCACAGCAAATAATGAAACTGTATAGAATAGTTAGATTTTCAGTACATGGGCTTATTTTACAGCACAGGGGAAGAAAAACAAAAGGAACAAAAGTCCTCTGATGGGGGGGGCTTGACTCTGAGTGACTCTGAGTGAACATCAGCTTCAGGAAAATGTAAACATATCATGTCTCTGAATTTCAAGCTGTCTTAATTAGATTTCCCCTTGGCTTAATCCATAGACAAGATGTTTATGAATCTGGCTTTCATAGCTCATTAAAGACTAATTAACTAAACAAACTGAATCAATCATTCCCAGCAGTGAAGGAAAGCCCCATGAAAAACAACAGCAACACGCAATAAGTACAAGCGCTTCCAACTTTCTCTTTCGTTCTGCTTCCTTTACATAAACTAGCATTGCTCTTTTCTTTCTCCGTTTTTCTTTAACTTTTGTACTTGGAAAGTTCAAAAGCGAGCGGTGTGGAATCGGCTTTTCCCTCTCACCCAGTTTTCTCTCAGCTCCATGCTGCCAGGCTCCAGCCCCCATTTAATTCAGCACAAGTCTGCTCCTTTGATGTTAGCTCTCCCAGTTAATAATTAATAGCTCTTGGTAAGACGCTTTGAGAAGAAAGAGATCTCCCTCCTGAAGAATCTCCACTCGGGCAGGCCCGCGCTGCAGTGCAGGGACTTGCCTGACGACAACAAAAATGCACCCACAGGCAAACTGGCTTGCTTAAAAAAAACACCATAAAAAAAATTACAATCTTCGGACACCAAAAGATGGATTAATACGGTTAAAAAATTTGCTCAGAACTAAAATACGGTTTATTTCAATGAGTCAAACTGGGTTTAACGAGACATTGTGCAAGAAATCTGAGACAGCACCAAGTCGTCTGTGGTAAACCTTTCAAAAAAAGATGAATTGCACACTAGAAAAGTGGGCTTTCATTGAGATTCAACAGGGATTTCAAAGAGGTCTGGTCATTAAGCTTATCGGGAAGGAAGTCACGATGAAAGTTGCAATAAGACAGAAAGTTGCCTGACAAGTAACAGTTTACAATATTTGGGTTTTATAAAAACTAATATAACATTAAAGGGTGAATTGTTCAAGAAACAAGGAGATGGGAATTTTGGTGGTATATTTACCACCATGTACTGGTACATTGTCAACATATTACATATGTGGACAATGATAAAATGTAGTGATGTAATTATGGAACTATTTCTTTAGTGTAGTGTAATTTCATAAAATACAACAAACTGTTATTTAAGTTACTCCCAAGCACCCCGGTTTGTGATAATGAGTGAATAACAATGTCATCTATAATAAAAAATACAATAAACACTAAGAAGATCATTTTACTGCAGAAGTACTTTTACTTTTGACACCTTTGAAGTGAAGTATATTTAAACAGAGCTTCTTTCACCAGTGGAGATTCACTGATCAAGAACTTGAAACACTATAAAGTGTTCAGATAATATTAGATTACCATGATTCCCCATCTTTTGTACTTTTTTACTCAACCAACGGTAGTTTGTAAGATTTGATCTTTATCCATGAATCAAAAAGTAAACATATGAGGACAAAAGCCCTGCGAGGCAAACAGAGGTGGTCAAAAACAAGGCAAACCGAAAACTGTCTCACTGTGAAATCCTGCAAAAAGTTAATATTTTTCTCAAAGCTGAGACGTGATCTCTCTCCCTCTCTTGATCAGTCATCCATGCTCAAAAGTCAGCTGAACTCTCAACCCGAACTGCCTGCCAAAATGGTGGTTGGGGGGGGGTTTACAGGTACTTCACAATAATGCTGGCTAAACAAACTTCCCGCTGGCTCGGAGACATTAGAATTAGGGTACAATCGTCCCCGAGTGAACAAAAACCGCAGCAGAAAGCACTGAGGACTCAGTCTAGACGCAGAGGAAAATGAAAGCTATGTTTAGCATCCCTAAGTAAACCTGCCAGCTTGTAAGATCTGAGGGAGCGAAATTTTCACTCGTCTGGAAAGAGTCTCTTCTCAGTGTAGAACTCACTCCGTCATTCACACGGACCGAGGGTTGGCATATTAACTCTGTGTCACACACAGAGCCATCCGTGTGTGTTTATAAATGCATGTTTAACAGAAAAACACAGGCTCACGTGCAAACCGAACTACACCTGGATACACCTGCAACATCTGTCTCACGCTCCAGCTCTTCTATCCCACTGCTACCTTTCTTCTCCTCTGCTTCCCTTGTTTTTTTCCTTCTTCCTCCTTCTGCTCATGCTTTCCTTTCCTGCTCCCTCTCTCTCTCTCTCTCTCTCTCTCCGCACTGCTATAATTAAGGCAATTAAGTCTTCAGAAGACTCTCCACTGCTATTATGCTGTAATTTCATGTTGCCTCCTGGCTTTACCGTTTATTAAAAGATAAAGGCATACTTTTCTCCCGTGGATTTTCTCATATGTGGTCACCCCCTCTTTTTTTTCATGTCCTTTTCTCACTCCCTTTCAGGGAAGGCATGTGTGCCGAGACATTATTTACATTCAGCTAAAATAAAATCAGAGTTTTCAATGTGGCTATGCTTCATCTGATTGGACGCCTTTGCAGCTGAGAGAAAGAAAAGCATTTCTGAAACGTCTCTCCTTTGTTCTCCGTGGATGCTGAACTTCAGCAGACAAAACCTGGCTGTATTATCGTGACATTTTCAAAACAGCAGGATTAGGAGCACTTACTCACCTAACTAATCCTTCTTCATCTCCCACCGTTTGATGTGAGCACTTCACCGACAAACCGTTGCTCTGTCGTAACATGTTTTTCTATTTACAGATATTCGACATAACTGTTTTGGCCTGTGTGTCATTTAATCAGCAGGTTTAGCGATCCTGCCGGATCTGCTTACTGTTGTGTCATGACCACTGTAATATTAAGACCGCGCTATTGTGAAATCATTTACAAGGACACAATGTCACTCAGAAAACCTTGATGTGCTAAAAACACCTGACTAGTGTTGAGTCTAGGGCTGCACGATTTTGCATAAAATGAGAATCACGATTTTTTTGGCTTAGAATTGAGATCACGATTCTCTCGCGATTTTCTTTTCCAGTATAAATATTTATTGCACTTATTAACTGCACATCAACTTCGTAAGACTGAACATAAAAACAATAAATAAACATAAAAACAACAAATGTCTCACGTTTTGTCGTTGCCGCAAAATGTTGTACTGCTTGAAATTCCGTCTCCACCGTTGCTCGACGCTGCGTGTATAGAGCAGGTAGTGCAACAATAGAAAAATAGTTGCGGGACGGCACTGTGTAGCGTTTGTCTAGGGTGTTGATCATTTTCCTAAATCCCTCGTTTTGCTCAGTGTTGATGGGAGCCATATCTTTGTTCAGGTGATAAGTGATAGCCTCCGTAATTTCTTTGTGCCTGCAGGAGTTCGACGTGTATAGGGAAGCGCTGTATAAGGTTCCCGTTATTGATGTTTGGGTGGTTGACCGGGACGGATTTTCTCCTGTCACTTTCTCGTCGTCCCTGACGTGTTCTCCGTTGTTTTTCCCCTGCTAATTTTAGCAGCCAGCTTCTGTACCACGTGGTATAAGGCTCCGCCCTTGTCATTTGTTGAGCAGGAAGAGTGAGCGCTTGTTTTCATGCAGATTACGTCCCGGATCAAAATGCGGTACAATCGTCGTCGTCTTTTTTCTCTCTTTTTAAAAAAAAATCGTTGTCATTTGGAAATGAGATCGCACATAAGTATGAATTGAGATCGCGATTTTCTAACGATTAATCGTGCAGCCCTAGTTGAGTCACCGTTCAGTTTCTGATTCCATCCTCACAAACTTTTGAACTCGCCCATTCGCTCCCTTTTTTTTTTTTTTTTTTAAATATTAATGCTTTCTCGCAGCTGCAGCGTGTTACAACAGTCCTAAGGGCAGTCTAAGGCACCATTTCAAATATTTACGGAGCACATAAAAATCCACTTGTGTGTCACACCGATGGGGGATGGGGGCCGGCAGGCCTCTGAGCTCCTCTCCATTCAACCACTTTCATATAAACTGACAGTTCACCCAAAGTAAACACACAGGGGAAAGAATCACTTAAAGCACTCAGTGAGCTCAGTGACTGCCATTAATATCCAACATGCAGATAAGAGGTGAAGTAAGGAAGTGGATGCTGACCTGGTCACCATGTGCTGAGGAGTAAGGACGCTGAATAAAAGAATGGTTTAAGCCCTAAAATTTGTTTAAGACGACAGGCAACTTTAATAATCTGCTGGCATAATGTCAATGTTACTTCATCAGGGTCTGTGCGAGTGTGCCACATGGTGCTACAGGGTTATAGCACATTTCCCACACCCACTTCTAGATTGGGTGATCCATCACGATAATCATGTCAACTCAGAAAGAAGCACGAGAGGCATCGTGTACATGCCTACCTGTTAATGCGGCTGCGGCATTGAAAGTGATAAGTAAATGTTATTAGGTCTGACCTGGTGAGACTCCCCGGGAAGCTCATTCCCAAATGAAAACATGTTCACATGGCGTCCGATCAATGGAGCGCAGGTCTGCCATAAATCATGGTTTCATTTGAGCTGCTGGGGTAAGGGTTCACTGTTCATAGGAATCACACTTTTATCTGATGTTTACAAGTTAGGTCTTTACTGCTTTTTTCTCCCTGCTTCGCCAATTTCTAGAAAAATATCTGGGTGGCATATATTTGCTTGTCTTTGCCAGATTAATGACTATTAGCCATTTGTTGGTTTAAGATAGCTCACAGGCTTGGCTATCAGAGATTTTCTATCATTTTGTAATAAACATGAAAGAAACAGTTTTGTTCCTCAAACAATAAGACTTACAACCTGCTGAGTAAGAAACATTCAAATAAAATGTGTGGTCCAACCCTTAAACCTGCTGTGAAGCAGGATGTGTGCAAGTATGTAATTTGTGTGTTTAATTTAATTATATTGATCCTGATTTGAATCATTTCATGGTAAGGTTGCTTGAATTAGACCAAATTTAACACATTTTGTTTTTATGACTCAGTATTTATGAATAGTTGTGAGATTTGTCCAGGATGACAGATTGAGAGAGATGTAGAAATCTGGAGCAGATATAATGAACTCACTATCAGACAAACTTCAGGTACACTGACCCTTGACCCCATCTCTGTGCTGTACATATAATTGACCAGGACGCATGCACACACACACACACACACACACAGCATGAAATGACTATCTTTGTCACTGTGACACTGTAATCAGTTCCCCTAAGTCCAGCCAAAGGACTTTCTTTGCACTGAAGCCCCAGAGCTGAAAAATTGTAAAAAGTGAGGCAGAAAAAGCAGACATTTCCAGGTTTCCTTAGGAGGCAAAGAGCTTTCACCTAGAGTCACTACTCTGAGGTTTATGGTGGACAAAGACTACACATCATCTGTCATTTCTGACAAAATCAGCCGTATTCATTATCTCTCTTGATATTGCTGGACTAAAGAAAAAAAAACAGATTTTTTGGGGGCGGTCCATTAGCCCGCCTTTGTAGTGGCCCTTTGGGATTTGTCCCTCCATGGCTGATGTGTGGGACACCAGTGTCCCCTCTCCATTTCTGTATCTGCCTCAGCGCACAATATTGGGTGGCCATTCACCCATTATTGCATAACCAGCATTATACAAGTGAACTGTGCTATCAAAATATGTGTGTGTGTGCATGGGTGTGTGAGGGGGCACCTCTGAGGAGGCCTGCCAGTGGAACTTGGCAAGGAGCCGACCCCATTAAAGAGTTGAGACAGACAGAGAGAGAGAGAGAGAGGGAGGTGTAGTTGGGAGTGCTCCCTGTCCCTCATAATAAGACTCATGCATAGTCGTGCTCATGCACACTTATCTACAATACCAAGTCCTGACTTATCTAAACTAAACTCATAAAGCTCTGACAGAATCCAAAATGAAAAGTAATGCCATAAAAAAAAGCTATCAGTTCTCAATGCTGGCAAACAGTTGTGGGTGTTTGCTTTAGTCTCTGTTCAAAATGTGACCTTAAAAACACAAAGTACCAGGCATTAAACGCCGGATCAATTTTCTCTTCTTTATTTGTTGATTCGATTCTGCCTGGCTGAACTCACATTTTCCCCACATGTAGACATGATTTTATTCAGAAACATTTAAAAGAGAGAAGCATGTAAGAAGTTTGCATTTTTGTCCATCAGTAATATAAATATGAGCGCTGCTGCTGCCATCATGGATTGCAAAGTCAGAGTTGGTGGACTTTCCAAGTGGGAAATCCAACATGAGGGGGCATTCCAGCTGAAAATTCCAACCTGGAAGTTGAAATTTCAAACTTCCCACTTCAAATGGAATGCACCTTTACTCTGCAGTCTGTAAAAAGCAGCATGTAATCAAAACCCATATACTAAGTATCATGTTTGCTGTGAAAATCTTTAAGCTGCATGTCACTTTATAGGAAGGAATTATAAACTTCACTTCCTAGAAGAAAAAAAATAACAAAGAAGATTACAACTAACCCATGTTTTTTAGTTTTGGTGTCTTTTTCTCCAGTGAATTTGAGACACTATTAGCCCTTTTCCACTAGTACCTGCACGGCTCCACTCAGTTTTGCTTGTTTTCCATTACAATCGAGGACCACCTAATGGGGTCTGTATAGCAATGCTATAAAGTACCGTGGCGTCATTTGTACGTGGCATGAACACCACAACAATGGAGGACATCGAGGCGATGGTATAACTCCTGCTTGTCAAACTCGGACGACATTGTTGTTTTTAGTGTAGCCTTTCCCCTCGTCGCCTGGTTTCAAAAAATGGCGGTTTTGATTTTCGTGAAGGACTCATGTTTCATCGAGTGACACCACCGACAAGCCAATCTGTGGCATGTGTCTGTTAACAACACATTTTTGGATCCCCACAGATTTCTTGGAATCTCGGCCGAGAAGGCCGTAACGTTTAAACATTGGCTTCAAATGTTACCATTTTTAAATGAATTTTATTCAGTGCAACAGTCAACAGTATGTTCACCTATCAGTGGCGTCATATTCTCTTTAAGCCCTCTCCCATGGCTATAATTTCCAGGAAACACCGTAAACACCAGATGAGAATGCGCGCTTGAATGTTATAACATTGCCGTTTTTAGCGCAATTGTTTTGAACACGGATAGCAGATTGAATTAACCAAAACAAAACAAAACAAAAAAAAAAACATGTTTTCACAAAAAACCTCGATCAGAATTATGTAAAAAAGACAATGAAATCTCATTATCTTGTCATCATGTGGGAAAAAACAAAGATTACTTAGGATACACTGTGGTTTTTACAAAATGAGAGACTTTCATGAAGCATCGAGTTGAATATGGCCCTCGTTTTATGCTTGCTTTTCTTTTTAATTACATTTATTTTGGCGGGAAATTTGAGCAATGGTTCGGTTTTCTTATGTGTGTCCCGAAGGCACAATAAACAACAAATGATGGATGAAGTGCAATCACTGAACTCGAACTTTTCGCAGAATACGTCGCATTTTTATCTCTCTCTGTATATAAAAATACACGAGCTCGTCTTTGCCCGTTTTGCACCACAGACAGCGTTTCCCATCTCTCCCTGTGGTTTGATGTCCTGTGGTGTCAGACACACACACACACACACACACACACACACACACACACACACACACACACACACACACACAAATGCACTGACTGAGACTGCCGCTAATCAAGATGCTTTTTAGTCTTCTCTCCTCCCGCTGCCCACTGCTCTGCCCTGCTGAGACCAAACATTGAGACCGGAGGAATGGACAACCGCTAATTAAATTTCCTCCACTTTTCCTCTCCGTCCCTCCCATGTTGTTTTCTTACCGGTTTTGGTTTCTTGCCCTTTGTGATTCACAGGAAAATAAACAAGCATCCAGCTAGGAACAAGAACACTACTTCTCAAAAGCTTCTTCTCCACCTAGTGTCTAAAAGAAGCCGTTGGGGCCAAAGTGGGAGAAGTCATGACTAGAAAAGACGGACTATAATCCCACTTGTTATTCATTGGTGGGATTTTACTAGTATTACTGATTGTTAATTTGGCCTTCCGTCATTTTAATCAGCCTCACAGAACTTTAATGAATGGAAGAGTGATTTTATGATACAAGTTAGATTATAGCTTCTAGAAAGGGTTTAAAGGATTTTTTTAAATGAACACTCAAAGGCAGAAGAACTGAAGAGAGCTGTCAGATGAAACTAAAGAAGACAGCAGGCCTGGGATGACACACTACATTTGTGCTTTCCTTCCTGCAAGGCTCTTGGCACATAACAGATCAATACTAGTGTTTCTCTCTGACTGCCAAGGATACTGACCTCAAACTAACAAAGTTAAATATTAAAACAGAAGGTCAGGCGGGTTTAGCTGATCACTTTGAAAAAGACTTTTTATCCTTTTTTAAAAAACTGATTCTGTTTATAAATCACTTTTTCTATTGTCTTGCTGGGGGATGCCGCTGCCATTGAGGTGTGCCATTACTCTGGGCGGGGTGTGCTTGGTCTGCAGCATTGTTCCCATGGGTGGTACATGTCAACTAACATCAATGTAAATTCAAGGTTATTCACTACACCTGTCAGTGGTTTTAATGTTGTGGCCAATCAGAGTACAATATGAATGAATAAACTGTTAGACAGCGTGTGCAGACAGCTTTATTGATTGCAACAGCTGTAACATCAACTGCACGTGAGACGCAGCTGAAAAAGACGGCCAAAGCTCTCGCTCAGTCAACAGCCTTTTTAGCTGCAAACAAAGAGAAAAACATCTCGTTCTGCCTCCCGGGCTAGCTGCTAACCACAACACATACAGGTGTACCTGCCATACGCAGCCGACGCAGGTGTCTATAAAACATGGATGTAGCTACAGTTACACCAGTGTTTTTTACAAACCTCAGATGAGAACGAGACTGACGCTCACATGGTGGCATCTCGTCAGTCGCAAGGCAGCCACCATAAATGCCCTGAAGCTTGTCATCCTTTGTTGTCTATTTTATGCAAAACGCAACCTTAATTTACAAAATGAATATCGTGATGGACTGAAAAAGATTTAAAACTAGTGATTGAAATCATCAACTTACTGGTCAAGCGTTTAACAGGGTACATGAAGTAAAGAAGTATGGCTGTTTTTCAGTAGACCGCTTTAAAGTCAGTAAGGCAGAGGAGTTGTGCCGAAATTTCTTTTCTTTTTTTTTTCTTCTACAAAACAAAACAGCAACAGCACAATATTTGTTGTCCCCAGTGTCCACGCTGCTATATTGTGAACTTGCACAACGTTTAAAATGCAACTATTTCAGTCAAGTGGAGGCGTTTCACTAAACTGCTACTTCTCCCCTTCCTGTAATTCGTCTCCAGTTATACGGTTTTTCTCTAATCTCTGACTCGACGCTGCTTTAGGAGACCATGCCCCTGCACGCTTGAAAGAGACACCGCCGCTGTTGCTTCTCTTTCTTGTAATACGCTATCCTCCTGCTGGTTGGGGGTGTTGCCATTGCCTGCTCACTTCTTTGCCTGGGCAAACAGCAGAGCGGGTCAGGACTTGGCCCTATTCCCCTTATTTTGCATCCTTCTTTTTTCTTTTTTTTTACTGTTCCTTTCTTCCCCCACTATAAAGCTTAACAGTGGGTCAGCAGAGGAGGATGACTGTGGTTGATTATGTAGAATAAAGAAGAATACAATTCTTCTTTAAATTGGGATACAATGTGACCAATTTGTTGTGAGCACACGGACTTAAGAGAGATAAGATAGAACTTTATTAATCCCTCGGGTGGGTTCCTCTGGGAAATTCGACTTGTCTGCTTAGCTGCGACACTGAAAAGGCATCAACTGCATGTATCCTCCAAATGGAGTAGAGAAGAGATAATTATAATAAGGAAAAGTCTTGATACAACTATTTTCACATATGCAGTTTCACGCCAAGATCCTTTTTGATATGTAAAAATTTCCTTTTAAGTAATCTGGGACAGCTTACAAACCTCAAGACAAAAATCGAAGGACTCGTGAGATGTTTGATGGCACTGGAAAACATAAAAAAGCCTTTTTATTTCTTCTTCCAGTCTTTTCTTCCTCTCATGACTAGATTTTACTTGTTGTGGGCTTCTAAAAAATATTTATATGAAGACACTGGACTTGAAACTAGAACACAGGACCTGCTGCAAATAGGATTTGACCAACCTTTATATTGCATGACCTTAATGCCTCCATATAAAGGTGCGTTTATTCAGCTATTACTGCAATAAAACACCTCACACTGTCATTTCTCAGCAAGTCATCTCTTGGTTATAATATCTTTTGGTCAACAAATCCATTTCTGGATCACACACACCTTGTCTTTCATGTACCTCTATTTTGTAAAAAAAAAATTTACAGATAAATTTGTATTCCTTATATTTATCCGATAAATTTTTCACTGACTTTCTTCTTCAAGTTCTTCTTGCAGCATGTAATCACTTATCCAGATGTTAGATCTTTATTGTTATACTGGTCTCCAGTAAACAATACTAATGTGCTACCCAGAATCTACTAGGTGCATTCCCATTCAATATCCCCTCCCTATCTACATGTTTCTCTTTCTCTTGTTCCATTACCTCACTGTCTGAGGGCACGACCAGCTCCGATGACACTCATACATCAACCCACACACACACACACACACACACACACACACTCTCACTTAGGCACACATCACTTCTTCTCCATCTTCTTATGCTGGACCTAACCATGCCTCCCTGGCAAAGCATGAAAGAAAGTTTGAACCACAAGAACAGGATGCCATTTTCACCCCCGCTAACCCTTCAGTTTTGGAGTCATGTATAGCAGGGAGAGGCATCAGATTAGCTGTGTGGGACCTCGGGGCTTCAGTTTCCAGCTTTTGTGCCAGGCCGTGGGCTCGAGCCGTACAGACAACACGGCCCTGACATACACAGTGAGGCGCGGGACACGAGGATTCTCACGCACACAAGCACATTCCCATACAAAGCAACGGGCTTAGAGATGAAGGGAGAAAAGACAAGGCTTTGCTTGATGTGGGTGGATGTCTGGTCCTATCTTTTCTAAGATTTACTTTTTCCATGGCTCATCTTTTCTTTTGTCTTTTTGCTCACTGTCTGACAGACAAGACAGCTTAAGCTCAGGCTGTTGTCAGACTTTTAAGTAACAATTGTGATAAAGATCAAAAATCAGTGTAAAGGTGGAGAAAATAAAAAGAAACATCCATAGTAGAGCTAAATGCACTTTCTTCTCCCCTCCTCTCTTCCTCCCCCCTTATTTCTCTGCCCCCCTGCCTCATCTTTTCTTTTTCTCTCCCTCCATCTCTCTCTCATCTTAAGTCCCCAGGGCTCCTTTCTCCTCTCTTTAAATAGAGGCCTTAGCTGTGAAGTCTAATAATGGTCATTTGGCCTCCCATTGAAAGCTGGGTAATTCGGTCCAGGGACGGCTCACTTTGAGCCACATGACACAAGGAGCTTCCCAGTGACCATGGAAACGAGCGCAGTGGGACCCCTGGGTCCCTCCAAGTGCCGTGAAACACGGCAAAGCAGTGATTTAGGGGAGAGACTTACTTGGGAGGGGGTGATGGGGGTAAACTGAAGTAGGAAGATGGGTGAGTGTTCCAACACACCCTAAGAGAGAAGAAGCCTGCAGAAGCTTTTTTTTTTATAGCTCCAGTAAAGGTTGAAGACAGTACCCTCTTTTTTCCTGTGGCCTGCATAAAATGGGAGCCAGGGTGATTTTAGGGTCTTTTATTATGAGTTATAAGCTAAATTGGAAGTACTTCCTCAATATAGGAGGAACTTTGAGTGGTGCAACACTGGTAAAAGATTAAGAGCTGCTGTCCAAGACTAATGTTAGCCTCAGAAAAAGGAGCAAAACATACAGAACAGAACTGATAGTGAAGTCAAGGCTACACTGAGTCTATATGTAAAATTCAATCATCGGAGTGAAATACATTAGGAAAAAAAACTCTCCACGTTCACTTCACCTTACTACTAGGCATTCACACACAGTGAGGAACTGTAGGTAGAAAATAAGGAGGTTGGAACAAGACTGCAAGAAAATCAAAGACTGCAATAAAAAGGTGATGCTGCATTACTATTTACAGGCCTCTGGAAACTGCACCATTATTAGTGGTTTGAATGCAAACAGGGGAAAAAAAGGCTTGGAAAGTATACAGTCTACAGAATGTCACATGACATAGGCCCTTTTTAGAGAGGAGACTTAAAGCTCAGCTTGTTTCATCGGTCCACTAAAATGCCTGTTTGCTGTCGATCGCATTTCTAACTTGTCATTTTTATTTTACAGCTTTAATCAACTTTCCAACACAAGTGAGTCACCGCAGTTTTGAATGCTTTCAAAACTTCATTCTTTGCACCGTTATTACCAAGAGCAGGTTCTTGCTGTCTGTGCTGCCTCTGCAACTTGTACACAGGCTGCGAAGGGGATCGTTCTTCTTGCACTTCCAGGTATGAAGCCTTACCCTGAATTGGCAACGGTTCTTATTGTGGGACAGATACGAGACCAAGGACTTCCTGTTTCATCTAAAGGTCAATGTTTACTAATGCAGATCACTTTTAAAAGCTAATTAAAAGCTAGGTTATCTTTAAGGAATATCAGATCGCTTGATGATTGTATTTCTGCAAGTGTAACCAGCACACAACCAAATATCTGACTGCAGGTAAACTACAACTGCAAATCAAAAAGCTTTCAGTACCAAAAATCCCATGTTGATAGATTCTAAATGTTCATATGCATATGCTAAAAAAAAGTTTGCTCAGGCTGCGTAAGACTGCGGTCATGACTTTTCCAGAAAAAAGTGACTCAGGCGCTCATTCAGATATAAATCCACCATGTTCAGAGGACGTCAGGTTAATAGAAAAGAGTCTGAAAAGGGGCTACACAGATAAGAGGGAGAAAGAGAGAGAGGCTCCTGCCTGGTCACAGTGGAAACCTCTCCTGACACCCCACCCGGAAGAGCGGCCAAGATAATATCAGCAAGTTGAGGCGCACACAAACATGAAAGAAGCACCCAAGAGGCAGGCCCCTGAGTGCTCCATGCTTCACAAGATTTATTTTTTCCTCCCCCTTTCTTCTCTCCCTGCTGCTCCTCCTCTCTTTTTCAGTTTCTCTTTCTATCCCTCCCTCCGCGCTGCCGCGTTTGAAAGTGTTTGTGCAGAGTGCTTAGGGCGAGGGCCAGGTGGAGAGAAAGCTAAAGAGTTAGTGTGTGCATTTCACCCCATCAGGGTAACACGAAGTTCATCAAGTATTTCCTTTCAGATCTAGAACCTTTCTTTCACGACTTCATGATTTGTTTCTAAGAGCTAATAAGGCTGCACAGAACACTAAGTCCTGAGTGATCACCTGGCTATTATTTCAATCATTTGAAGTCTCAGATAGAATTGCATCTGCATTCAAATGTGTGGAAACTGTTTCAAATTGCAAGCCGTCGAATTCGACAAAAACGTGTTTCAGTGACAAAAAAAAGCAAATCCCTAAAGTTAGGTGAAAACTCAACAAGTTGAAGAAGTTTAGCCTTCAATTCTTTTTCATACTGGGGTCGCCAGAGTTAACGGCTTTGATTTAAACAAAAAGACTGGCTTTCGGTTTGCGGTATTCAACTGAACGGGAATAAGCCCCCGTAAGTTTTAGCACAATCGCAGGGGAAAATTGTCTCATCGATATCATGCATCTTTATGGATCTTCTGAGAAAAGAGTTCTTTTAAAAACTTTGAACAAAAAGACAAGCTTCGTCATTATTGAACGGTCCCTATGCAAGTTGCAGATCAATTGCAATTTAACAAAACACTCGGGAGAACGCGGAGCGTAGAACTGCAGCAATTTTCCTTCTTTCTGTTCACGAAGGTCTTTTCTATAACAGAAGGAGTGAAATGAAGAAGGCAAAAAAAATAAAAAAAATGGCGTGAGAAGAGAATCGTTAGAGAATGTGAGTCATTCAGCCATCTTCATCAAAACACAAGCTGATCTGCCAGCCCATTAGGTCTCCATGTCCATACTGATAAACAGTGGATGAGCCACAGCGTGCACACATTCACAAATACACCCACTGATCAAACAGTATTCGTATGAAAAAGTCTGAAAACAAGGCCACATAGAGCCAGTTCAATCCAGCATGTAAGCTTCTTTACCACACGGCCTGCGACATGACACCCTACTGGCATTGCCGTGGCCTCGGGATGACCTCTAACAGTAAAGTGTGTAAAACTATAGCGTCTAGGATGGCTAATGTGGCCACAGGCTATGAGCCAGTCGCCAGCAATATCGCACTCATCTGTCTGTAGCCATGTCTTTCTTTTTAATGCCCATCTCTCTCCTTTTCCTCAGATGCACATCATTCTTGTAGCCCTCGTGCACTTTCCCGATCATTCCTTGCCGTCACACACACACACACACACACACACACACACACACGCACACACACACACACACGCACACACACACACACACACACACACACGCACACACACACACGCACACCACCCTCTCTGCAGCTCTGGCTGAGATGCCAGACACAGTTAGAGTCCAAGAGCCACTTAGCACTAAGACTCAGCAGCTGTTTGCTCTGGCCTGCTGTCCCACAGTGCCAACTTCAGGACCACAGTAGAAAAGGACACACTCCTCTGCCCGCTCACATTGTTCCAGAGAAACTGCTGTTTTAAGATGAAGCTTGTGTGTGTGTCAAAGACAGAGCTGCCCACACAGGATACACTTTTTATGGTGGTATGCCTCTGGCAAAAACTTTAAAGTAGCTGGCTTTATTTCGGGGAGGATATGTCAGTAAAGGTCTCGAAACTTTTCTTGTTGCTCTAGTTATTTTTAAGTGCTTTGTAGCGGCCGATCTCATGGCCAGTCGCGCTCCGCTGCGATGAACTGTTGTTTTTGGCTGGCGTTTAAGGTGGAACTGATCATGGTTCAGAGACAAGCTGGTTAAGGCCAGCACCAGGCCACACACAACAAGCACATACCAGGGAGATTTACATGCTATGCCAGCCAAAAGTCTTGCTTTTCACAAGCAGCAGGCCGTGTGGGAGGACAGGTTCCATTTTGCTACTTATGTGCATATATAAAAAGAAAATATATATACCATGCTAAATGCAAACCCCAACCACCCACTTACCAAACAGACACATTTACCCAGGTCATCTCTTTGAGACACCAAGTCTCCGAACTCTTTACCTTAATTTTCTGCCCATACACTCTTCTGCCTTCCCTCTCCTGGCTTCCAGGGATGGGGACTTATGTCATGAACACTCGGGAGGGATGAAACGAGGAAAGCCGGCATGCTAACGCCCCGAGTGAGAGTCCAGTGCCCACTGGACTCGCACTGCAGCACTGGAAGAAGAGATCTCTTGCTGGCACTGCAACAAAGACACCGACGGGTCTGCGCCCCCAATGAAGGCCAGTGGCATGATTTCATGTTCCAGAGGAGCTGCCAAAAATTGCAGTGAATGCGTGTGAACAGACAGCGTAGCGAAGACGGGAGGGAGGTCAATTCTGAGAAAGTCGAGCAGCGAGGAGGAAATGACAACCAAGAATATGTAACTGGCTGCAATAAATAGTTCAACATGAAAGAGGATACATGTGTGCAGAGCTGTAAGCATGATTTACAACATTTACAAACACCCCAGAGAAAGTTAAGGGTTGATAAGCTGGAGTTACAGAGACGGCGCTGTGAAAGCAACAGGGCAGGCCTTCGGACATAGGACATTATAAACAAGACAAATGCACTTTTTAGCCAAATCTGATAAAGAACACATCAAACACTACAGTGAGAGCCCATTTGCTCTCAGTTCTCCTGCTGTTATGGGGAGGGGCTCTAGTTCTGTGGCACACTGAGGTCAGAGGTTTTATAGTCCTGGAGCTCTCACAGGAACCAGACAGGAAGTGCAGGAAAAAACTGTGTACATATATATGACACACCAGCACTTTAGTGAAGTTTGCACATGGACTTCAGAGGCTGGAATGACCGACCCCTTTTCCTGTGTCTTCCTCTACTGCGATTATTTTATTTGTCAGAGCAGTTCTCTATAATAATGAGCTCAACCCGACATCCCTGTGCCACTTAGCTGAATAACCGAGTACAAATCACAAAAGCACAGAGGAGCAATGTCCTGTGTAGCTCCAGCTAAAGACAATCCAGAACCAAGAACGAGACTTTACAGCGCTAAACATTTAGCATAGCACTAGAACATCAGTCTGTCCCTACTGTTGGATTCATCAGGTCTCAGAAATGTTTTCTCCATCAAATGTTGCTTTTAAAACTGTTGGAATGATCATAAGGACCCCTTCCTCAAATTCAGCCAACCCTAAACAGAGGAGGGAATGCCCATCAGTGAGTGTTGATCAGCTCCGAAGCACAGCTGGGGGCCCAGTGTTCCCAGACAGTTTATATTTAGACGCTAGGTTTTTGTAATTGAATGGAATCTAAATTGACCAGACAAGACCCTGACACTGTTGGTGGCAAAGTGGCAGTAAAGCACACTTGGGTTCAGTCAGGGGACAGTCTGGTAGGGCGGGAGAAGGGTGGGGGCCGCCGAGCACGAGGCCAGGCCAGGCGGGGTGAGGGTGCAGGAGTGGGCATCGTATCCGGAATGGGGCTGGGCGCATAGCGGCCTGGTGGTCTGGCTGGCTGGTCGGGCAGAGGGAGCAGACTGGTAGGGGGTAAACACTGGACTGTCTGGCCTGGCAAAAGCGTTTGTGCCAACGCAAAGCACCCAGCTGTGTTCAGGCCCCAGGCGAGGGTTTGTCAAGATGCAACAATGGGCTTTCCCTCCTCTAATTATAGTCCTGGCTGAGTACACACAGAGGAAACAAGAGTGACCTAGAAGTTGGGGAGGCTGGCTAGAGGCCAAAAGGTCACAGGCCAAAGTTCTTGCCATCACCGCTACAGTGTCCCTTAGCAAAAGATCAGATCTAGAATATATAAAAATGGCCAGCTCATTAGGACTCTGCTCTGACCTGGTCCACTAAGCGGAAGGTGTGGGTTTCTCTAACTTGGGGTGTCCCCGTGGCTCAGTTGGCTAAGACACATCCCGCGTAACCACAACATTGTGCATCTGAATCTGACACTGGTGCATACTGTATCCTCCATTCATCCCGTCTCTCCTGTGTTTTTATTTTTTCTTTTAAACATGGTATGAAGGAACAAGCTGATGGGAACGACTGAACAAAAACTATCAACCTCGTTCCGATTCGCTCTCTTCCTTCTGAAAATGCACCTGCTTGTATTAAATTGCTGATCTAATGTTACGGACATGATTCGTATGCTTACAGAAAAGGCAAACACACATTCAGCTTTACGTTTATAGAAAACTGTCAGAATCAAAAACCAGGAGGGGAAATGACTGATGTTTGTGACCTTGTCAGGTTTTTGCTTGTACTTCTAGTACTACAGCCTACTACCTACCATTAAAAATCTGATAGACTGAAAACATATCTGTTTTACCATCTGTTTAAATGTATTATTCACGTGCCATTTCTTCCACTTGTGCTGCTGAAACTCAAGCGTGGGCACGTTGCCACGATAAGGACTACTTAGCTGATGAAATCCAGTTAATGAGTTCTGAGCATAACATTAGTTTTCAGGTCTCAGTGTATGTCAGCTAGAAACCATCATCAAACAAAGTGCACCATTAGGATGTTTATATGGCACGTGGGCTTCTGATATTATGAATGGCTGCTCTCTTTCTGTCACCAGGAATGTACAGGATAAATGAGACTATGGACAACACTCCCTTATTTCATCCTCTGGGGAATGTTGGTACATTCCATTAAGAGGAACACTTAATTAAAGCACGATAAAATACCACTGGAGGTGCCTGGGCACTGGAGGAAGGGAGGGCGGGAGGATAGGGATTGGGGAGGGATCACTACACTCTTGTTCTGACCACAATGGGAAGTAAGAAGCAAAATAAAACTAAACCATCCTTCCATGAATTGTCTCAGTGACTGCACTATATCAAAGCTAAACCCTTAAAGGGATTTTCATCAAATGCAAGGAAATAACTTTTCTTTACTCGCATGTTGACAGGTGACAATCTATTGTAATTTTAGGCAAATAGTAATCAAATTATTAGATATTTGTGCCCCAAGATGGCAAAATCCAAGGTGTTTTTTTGGGCTCTGAATATCAAAGAGTATTGCTAGCTTCTAATTTACAGTGAATTACGGTGTCAAAGTGACTCACCTGCATTGTTAAATGCTGATTTTCATTTTATTGCATGGTTCAACAAACCTGCAGTAGCACAGTAAAGAGCAAGGTGCTGTAATATATTAACTTTCTGAAAGGATAGTCATTGGATGTACATTAACGGGAAACAAAAGGCAAATTCAGAAACTAACACGGTGGCAAAACGGAAACTTGAAAACATAAAAAAGCAGTTCTTTACCTTTCCAAGCACCGTGAGACAACTGGGGTCCAACTCCGGCTGCTCCAGCTTCACCACACCAACCCAGCCATACTCGTATAGGTCCTCTTCATCATTATTATTACATAGTCCCAAAGGATGCATCTGGAAAGACAATAAGATGGAGAAATAAATATTTGTCTCTATGCTACGGAGCTAGTATCACATTAGAAAAGTCAGAATGTGCAACCTTCAAGATTAAAAAATAAAATGTGCATCCGACATACATGATGTATCAAGTTTCAGGGTCTTGGCATCCCCACGTTCTGAATTTGACTCACAAAGAGGTAAATTACAAGCTTAAAGCTGCACAAACATCTCTTGGATGCATTCCTCATATTTATAGGGAATATAATGTTCTTTTAACCTATGATGAAATTTAAAAGCATTAGGCACCTGAGCTATTCTCTGTGTGCTTAACTTATCCAGAATTTAAACATACAGAAGACCTTTTAAAGAACAGCAGCAACATAAGCAAAATCAGGATTTATGTGCTTTCATGGATCTGCTGATCAGGCACATTTTTACTGAATTTCTACTTAGGGAAAGGTGCATTAAGTCTACTACCATTGTTACTGCTGGAAATGATTAATGCTGCTGCCATTTCTATTGTGCTTGTGCATACATGCACAGTGACTGGTTACATTGCATCTTCTCTTCTTAAATTGGAAAGTGAATGTTGACATTTTCTTCGAGCAGCATCAAACATTGTCTATCAGGTAACTTCAGGTGTCAACGCATACACAAGGTCACTAATATGCACCAGTTCTTTGCTTTGCAGAGCAAGCACATTCACATTGTTTACATATAAAGGAGGGCATAAATCACTGATTGATGAAGAAGGTTGGAAAAATGCAAAGTGGAATATTTTCAAAGAATAAGAACAAAACAAAACAACAAATTCTGTTCTACAGTTTGACATCAGGAGACGGCTAAAAGCTAATCCAATCACCAATCTTGTGGATATGCTAGAATGCACTCCCAAAAGATGTGTACGTCATGAGGAAAATTAAAAGATGATAAAAAAAAAACTAAAAAAAAACCCAAATTCATTCTAAGCGTGTAATTACAGGTTATTATATTTTTATTACATTTTATGTGTTATTAAGTGTCCTTCTTTTTCTTCACATACCCACAAAAATATAAAAGCTCTCCAGCACAAAACATCAAGAAACCAAAAAAGGAATGGCTAGAGGACAGCCATGACTGTCAGGCTGTAATTATCAGGAAAAAGAAAAAAGAGAAAGAAAAAAAATCGGATTAAAAACTGTAACCAAGTGGAGTCACCAAAATCCTGGATCAATTCCCCACCTTGGCAACACAGCAAAGACAAGCTCGCGTATTAGCATTAGAACTGGGCCAAATGACCTGCAGGCCGCTTTCGTATTAACCCAGTGACCACGGCACCCCAATCTGTGGCTCCGAGCCTTAGGCTACTCTGGGCCGGGGGCTACTGCTGATGACCCAAGATACCCTTCTTCCACTGGTGAACCCTGACCTTTGAACCCCACTTCATCGCAGAGGGAGCAGGTTGGTTGTGCAGCAGGCCAATTGAAGAGAAATTCAGAAAGTGCCCAGTCACTTCAGTTCCACAACCCTGAGAGGTCAAGCCCCTGACCTGAAGGGGTTTTGGGGGAGGACTTAGCTAATAGTAATGGGGTCAAATGCAAATCAAGTGGACTAAGTTCGAGTCACAGGAAAGGAATGTGGACAACGTGCATCATGCTAGAGCTCCACAAGGTAGCATCTTCTCTTTCTGCCTTTAGGGAGGAAATCTGAATAAGAGGAATCGGCTTTAATAGCACGAAAGCAGACAGCAGAAATCATTTGCTTTTTGAGGTATCAAGGTTAGAATTACATTTAGAAAAACCTAATATGCTCAATTTATGCTCTTTATTTGCATTCCTAGATTGTACTAAAGTAACTTTTGATGATTAACTTTAGGGATGGTTGATATGGCCCAAACAGAATATCATGAAATTTCAGAGTATTCTCACGATAACGATAAATTTTACGATATGACAAATTACAAAACTACAAAACTTCAACTTCACAACTTTATTAACCTCATTCTACATGACCCATGTGAGCATAATCCACTGCCTAATGGGGCGACATGTTTACACCATGAAATTAGCATATCATGATATAGTTTTTTGGGACTTTAGAGCAATCTGAAGCCTGATTTAGGCTTCTAATAATTACTTGTACATCCGCTGAACTCATTTGAAACTTTGGCCATTTTTAACATAAGCGTCTACCATTGTTAACATGTCTGACAGAAAGTAAGTATAAGTCTCCTTTCATACTACATACACTTACTTTTCCACGTTTTCTCTCTTATAGCCTGAATTACACCTTTACAGGGAAAAAAAAAAAATCCTCATCCTTGAATCCTCCTCCTCCTCCTCAGACCTCCCACACACAGACAAAAGTACGTGTGCTCAAACATGAAAGCTTAAGCTCCAACATTCAATCACAACCCTTTGAAACAAGTGGATCATTCTTGCAACAGCGCGCAAACACATAAAAAGTCATCACCAAGCGAGGCTTTCCTGACTCAAAACACCTTTTTACACATCCACAGGATGCAGTCACCTTGTCTTTCTGATTTCACATAAAACAGATTTTCAAAGCTGCCCTTTCTCTCGTTGTAGAGCAAAGCTTGCTCGGGTTGACCGTTCGCCTTAGGCTGACAGGAGCAGGCAGGCGGAGCAGGTATACATTACATACACATTTGGTATGATAATTTTAAAGCATATTTTCCCTCTCAGCTTTTGGAGGACGGCAAAATTGAAGGGAAAGACAAAGATTAAAGTGCGTAACTTGGTAAGTTTTCCATTCAACCAGCATCTCCCGACCTGCCCCCCTCCACATGTCATCACTGTACAAATCATACCATCTCATCTGCTCTGTGCATACCGCACACTGCAGTCAACTAAGGTAACATTTTAGATGTTATGTTAGATAAGGTGCAAGCGTGCAGATGGGAAAGACTCAGAGATAGTGTTGTGGTGGATCTACATGAGGACCGGGAAGCGTAGCCCTGCTTGCACTGTGATTATGACCTCCCTCTCTGGCTTGTCTGACAGCTTGGATGGTGGTGGGGAGCCCCGCCTGCGCCCCTGGTCCCTAAACACTAGGCCATTGTGCGGGGGCACTTGGACTCCAAATGGGACAGTGTTGTTGTTGTGCACCATGTTGTTATTTTAGAGGCTGGCCATTGCACCATTATCTCCACCACAGAGACTTTTTTTTTTTCTTTTCTCAGATGTTGACGTATATGCGTTGATGGATGTGGGGATGGGGAGCAAAAGGAAAAGGAGCTCGGACTTGGATGAGAGATGAGAGGTGATCTTGCGAAGTGGGTCACAGCTACTGGCCGAGCAGACAAAAGATTAACGAGCACATATGCAAACGTGCGTTCACGCACACGCGCAGTTCCACGAACACACAATAAGACAGAGACTGTTCTCTCTTGTGTTCCAACTGCTAGCTTTCCCTGCAAGGCCCCAAAAATCAAACCAGCTCAGCCTGCTGGAAGCACCGAAGTGCTCCACTTTGCTCCGTTGCTTCGTACCCCAGGTTTGGAGGAAAGGCATAAGGCACTCCCTAAGTACCACAAGGGGGCGTCTCTTGTTCTACCCCATCTGTCCTGCCCCTTGGGGAGGCAGCCTTTCACATGAATATCTTGTTACACAAGCCACACTCGCAATAAAGTCCTGGCGGGGATTTGAACTTGGCTTGTCACTCAAGCTAGTCACAGCCCGGCACCGACCAATCTTACACCTCCGTCTGGAGAACCACCTGCAGACATTGTTAATATTCAGCACTGGTATAAAATGGAAATTGACGCAAACTTTGTTGTAGCAGTGCACCAGTTCACTCTGGCTGTTATAGCAACACTGGATGAATACATTTCATACTTTAATCTAAATATTTTCAAACACTTTCACACATTATGACTCATAAGAACATCACACAATCATCTTTCACTCAGAGATCCTTAATGGTCAAACAAGTGACCTGATAACTGTTGGTAATGGGATCAAAACAGAGCCGTGCTCCTTAAAACTCCCACCATCACCACTCGCACCCCCCAAGCTCTCAAAGGAAATCAAAATGCAAGTCACACCACTCAATGCCATTCTTCCCACTCTGTCTGTGACACAATTCGCTCAGCCTTTGATCGTACAACAACCACTTCTGCTGCTTCCCCATCCCGCTTCCCTCCCCTCCCCTTTGCCACACCCCTTTTCCCTCTCTCCTTCTAAATTATTGGTGGGCCCAGTTACAGCCCCCCATTACCCCTTTTCCCTCTTACACGTCCAAGACAGTCGCCCTACCTTGCCCTCGCCACACTATATTGTGCTTCTGTGAAAGTGGTAGTTACATTTTTTTCCCCTGTGCTGTGTATTAATGTGCTTTTTACAAATTCCATTCCCTCTGGTATCCTAACAAGATGAAAAATAGGAATGCTCAACATAAAAAGGTCATAATCAGCACTTTAACTCAACTTAAAAAAAATAAAAAAATCCTGTTTATAACTCTTTCCAATCTATTTTTGACACAGAAAAATAAAAGGCTTTTTATTTTTTGCGACAAAGCACAAACTTCAAAAAGATTACTCTCCAATCGTGCTTTTAGCACCACCAGCAAGGAAAGCCTTGTGAACTGGAGGGGAGCTGATGCTCACAGGGTACCAGAATCTAAAATTCCAAAAGAAGCTGCTGAATTGCATGTTTATTTAAAGTGATGCACTTGCTTGAAAATGGTACATTACAACAAGCCATCCATACTACAGCACGGCAGGAGCCAAAAAACATCAAAAGCAAGTAGGAGGGGATGATCCCTGAGCTAAACCGATCTATACATGTTTATAGACTTGCATGTACTGTCTGTTCTTGACACCAATATTTTACTCAATCTGAATTCCAACACTTCCTTTAATGAGCTACAGGCCGCAGACAATAAGCCTCAGTTACAACAAAGTGGAAGTGCACGACAGTTTGTATTTGAAGTTCTTGAAGCTGGCTAAATGATTAACCATGCAGATCTCTCGTTTACCGATTCCACCTATAAGTTTTGGAAGAAGAGCTGGCACCAATTTCACAAGCACACAAAATCCAGAGGAAGAAAAACCTGGGCAGGAAGCCAGTCCTCGCACCCACCTGCTTCCCCGGTGCCGTGCATGTGTTTACGTATCTCACTGTTTGAGAACAGGCGTAGGGGTTTGTTTGTAGCGTGAAACATATCGGGGTGACCAAGGGGTGACTTATTCACTCCAGTGGAAAAGCATCTCACGCACAGCCCCCGAGCCTTTGACTCAGCCAGGTCCTTCATCCTCCTCACCGCCATCACTACCAAAATACTGTCAACTTCCCGGAATAACACACCGGTTTCTTGTGTTGATGGTTGTGGGGATGGGATGGCAAGGTGGGTATGTCTAATCACGGCTCAAAGACTCTCCCCTGGGAACTGTGGTGTCTTTGAGAGTCTCAAAACACAGTCATGAAAATGGCTAAGTCAGACTGGAATTAGGGCTGAACGATTATGGAAAATAATCTAATTGCGATTTTTTTGCCCCAATATTGCGATTGCGATGCGATATGCGATTATTTTTTAAGGTCTTTGTCTTCTGTATTATTAAACAAAGACAAGCAATACATCATATAGTATGGCCAATACTATATTACATTAATTTTAAACTGTTCTTTCCTGGAAGACAGACCTCTGTTATGATGACATGAGGTGATGCATGAATTGATGACTGACATTTTTATTTAACTTCTTCAATCACAACAGTATATTTGAACATACACAATAGTTTATTTTTAGCTTACAAACATCTGAGCATAAAGTGCTGACAAGGAACCCTGGTGTAAACATTAAAATGAAAGTCAGTACAATGTGCAGATTGCAGAAATATACATAAAAAAAAAAATCAGTGGCTTTACCACACTCAGTTTTTCGACATCTGTGAACTACTAGACAGTCATTCAATTAAAAAATAATATTAAATAAATAAAAAATACACACATCTTACTGATCTCTGCAGTCAGTAACATTACACATAAAGTGCAAACATAATAGCAATTGTATAAACACACACACAAACACGCCTTTAAAATTTAAAGGCGTGAAATTGGACGGTCTAGCCTTCTGAATCAGAAGGCTAGTTCTGATTAGCGTCACCGCTGTCTCGGTGGAGTTTAATAAACTCGGCCGTCTGCTTCTTGCTATCTAAAATATAACCAGACACTGGTGTAAATTCTCGACTGTCTCATACTTCTGTGTAAACATCAAATATCTGCTCGGTTTATCAAGATATCCCATATTTGCAAAAGTGCTTCGACGTTTTCAGAGGCGTCTGCTACCCACCAGCTCGACAGCTAGCCGGGAGCTCGAGGGTTACTGATGCGGCCGAGAACGGCACAACTCCCGGCACATCATTTTCAGATCACCGCGGAGTTTCGCTGCTCGGGTTAAACGTAATATATAAGTCACTTAGACAACCTAAAAATGTTATTGTTGGGCTTTTTTCAGTGTTTTGTTTGTTCGTGAGTAAATCGGTTTGGCTGAGATTAAAGTTATTAGATTAGATAAAATAAAACTTTATTAATCCCCCGGGTGGGTTCCTCCTTGGTTTTCACACAGCTGACTAAACGTCAAACAGAAAACTTATTAAACAGAAGTATGAGACAGTCGAGAATTTACACCAGTGTCTGGTTATATTTTAGATAGCAAGAAGCAGACGGCCGAGTTTATTAAACTCCACCGAGACAGCGGTGACGCTAATCAGAACTAGCCTTCTGATTAGCTAATCAGAAGGCTAGACCGTCCAATTTCACGCCTTTAAATTTTAAAGGCGTGTTTGTGTGTGTGTTTATACAATTGCTATTATGTTTGCACTTTATGTGTAATGTTACTGACTGCAGAGATCAGTAAGATGTGTGTATTTTTTATTTATTTAATATTATTTTTTAATTGAATGACTGTCTAGTAGTTCACAGATGTCGAAAAACTGAGTGTGGTAAAGCCACTGATTTTTTTTTTATGTATATTTCTGCAATCTGCACATTGTACTGACTTTCATTTTAATGTTTACACCAGGGTTCCTTGTCAGCACTTTATGCTCAGATGTTTGTAAGCTAAAAATAAACTATTGTGTATGTTCAAATATACTGTTGTGATTGAAGAAGTTAAATAAAAATGTCAGTCATCAATTCATGCATCACCTCATGTCATCATAACAGAGGTCTGTCTTCCAGGAAAGAACAGTTTAAAATTAATGTAATATAGTATTGGCCATACTATATGATGTATTGCTTGTCTTTGTTTAATAATACAGAAGACAAAGACCTTAAAAAATAATCGCATATCGCATCGCAATCGCAATATTGGGGCAAAAAATCGCAATTAGATTATTTTCCATAATCGTTCAGCCCTAGTTTACACAACTACTTTCTCGCCTGAAAATATGTTAAAAGTTTATTTTGTGACCCAGAAAGATTAGTATGAGTAATTTTAAAACTTAGTAGCGGCCGCCATTGCTGGAAACTGGAGTTTGGCTGGGCCGCGCTATGAATTCTGGGATATGGTAGTAATTTGGACAGCCTTATAATCGCAGTATAATCGCAGCCTTTGCGGTTAGAAAATTGCACTTGATCATGTCGCGATATTATCGCAAATGCGATATATCGTTCAGCCCTAACTGGAATGCAACAGGATGTCCAGAGCCAGACAGGCAGAGCACACACAAAGCTCCACACACAGTTAAACAACCTTGAGCCTCAGTACATCTGCACACATTCACAGTATCTAGCAGTGAAAAACACAACATGAATCATATCATAAGGTTTTACTCAATAACGGTTAACAGCCTTTTATTGAGTATTTCAATTAGAAACTGTTACCTTCAAAGACAACACTGCATAATATGAAGGAATAACATGAATATAGCAATTAAAGTAATAATCTCATGTATTCATAGTAGAATTTATAGCTCACTTTTACTGCATGAAGGTGGCTGATTCTACAACTAAATTAAACTAATTTTAATTTATAGCTCACAGATTTTCTAAAAACTACCCATTCAAATCTTCCAGGTCTTTCCAGGAAAACAACAGTCATAACCACTGAAGATTTTACCAAGTAAACCAAATTAGCAAGTCTAAATTTTTCAGTAACAACTTCAAAAGTCTTCATGCAAACCAGCACATAACATGGATGCTCAATTGTGTAACATCCAGCTAACAAGCCGGGCCAAATCACACAAACCACCACAATGTCAACATAGCACCAGCTCCACCACCAGCCACTTCAAACTGTGGTGTGGTCAGGATGCAGTCAACTTCACCCCCAAACGCCCCTGCAAGCCAGACGTGGAAGGAGACTTCAACCAATTAGAAACACGCTGGTGTTTTACCCCCCCAGATGTCTTCTGCAAGTGTGTGTACACACAAGCACACCAGCTCTTAATCATAAGGCCGCAAATGAACTCTCTGTCCCAGTAAATGCAGGTCAGACTTCCAGTAAACGTATTAAAAGTGGAAGTATATGAGCTGCAGTTCCTGTGAGCCAATGCGGCTCAAATAAATGGGAAACGCAAATACTCATGGAAGCCGATTCACTCTTAAAAAGTTAGCATTTACAGAAACACAAAAAACAAACAAGCTGAGAACACCAACGACATTTGCGAGGCACAGTTTTCATTCGTATGACCTATAGTAGGTACCTGCAAGGAAAACATAGAAGTAACATCTGACTGAGATTCAAATGTCAAAAGGTCAAGCTGTCATCTGTTTACGTGAGATGCCTCTTTATTTTCTTTTTTGCTTCACATCACCTCTATTTAATTATCACGCATTCCCCACTGACTCAGAGAAATTGAATGAACCCTGAGGAGCTCAGACATCACGTTAGACACACAGAGGAAGCCAATCAGTCTGACACTGAGCCTTAATCCAAAAGATGACCCAAAACCCCCGAGTGAAGCAAGCAGTCTACCTCCTCATGCAAGTCGCTCCAGTTCAGGCTTTATGAGGTTAAGCTTCTAGTGCGGGTTGAAACGTGCGTGTTTAACAGACACTCGGAGACCTTACCAGGAGGATTTACACTAAGCGTCCTCAGCTGCAGACAGGTTACTTTAACCATGAGTCTTAGATGGGGACAAATCTGGCTACGCATGAAAAATTAGAGCAAGTTAACCCTGATCTTGAGAATCCAATTAGCTGATTAATTGGGGCGACTGGAGCTGAAGAAGTAGAGTGGGTTGTCTGCTAATTGGAAGGTCAGTGGTTCGATCCCTTGCTCATACAGTCCAAGTGTCAAAGTGTTCTGGGGCAAAATAATGACCCCTACCCACTCAATGCATCCATCAAAGTGTGTGTGTGGTAGCTATGGTTTACTTTGAACTTAATTTGCTCCACAGTACATCAGACTGTGGCTAAACAAAAGTATACGTCAGCGAGTCTTCTGATCCCGCTACACAAGTTCAATGTCAGATCACACTGAGGGGGGTGAGCACAAGAAAGGAGAAAGAGTTTTGAATTGCAGCCTTCTATGTATAGCATGCACAAATAGACTTACAAACTCAAATGCATCCAGTAAAACGCTACACACACACCTCCCCTTTTACAGTCACTCTTTGCCCCTCTCAATCCCTCTCTGCCCCTCTTTCCCAGCACTAGAAATAACTTCAAAGAGGGCTGGTAGCCTTGAGGAGAGAGGGAGCGGGATCCAGTTACAGTGGAGCATCTGGGAGGGCCATACAGGTGGGGCTGACACTCCTCCTCCTGTAACATTATCGCTGTAAAGGGATCCTTCTGCTTCTCCTCTGAAATAATGAAGACTTCCTCCCTTTTGTCTTCTCCACTGGGACCAAAAGAACAATTAGCCAAGCTAGCCATCTTTTATTTTGGTGGTATAAACCAGCCAACAAAGGCAGGGCAATAAACAAAATAATGTTGACAGAAAAAGGATCCAACAATAATAATTACATGTTGGACTTTGATCACTTAGACTTAAGAAAGCTGTAATGTCAAGGCCATGCCCCAAGCGAGCCAGCTTTGTGATACGAGCCTCAGAGCCGTCATCAACTGTCCGTTTGCCCCCCTCTACTCCAAGTCCACCTCTTAAACTCCCCTGAAAAATCACCTCTACACCATCTTCATAGCAACGGGCAAAGCAAACAAGTGTCATGGTTTCAGTGTGAGCAGGGGACACTGGCAGAGGACACCCAATATCATGTAAATGTCCTGATATGTAGCACAAGGCACTAGGGTTGACAGCTTTAACACTGAGCAGGACGCCGAGCTTGTGACTCTATTAACTCTCGGCAAGTGCATCCCGAAACCATCAATGGCGTGTGTGTGACTGTGTGTGTGTACGCACACTCAAAAGTCTCTCTGGTGTCACTTTCAGCTCTTCAGTCTTTAAAACCTAGAGTGACATGAACAAAGGACAGGCTGACAAAGTTCAGGGGTCAACACTGGGTTGGATGGCACCATTTTTTGGGGGGAGGAGTGGAAACAATTGAGATCATGGTGATCAAAGAAAGGAACAACAGCGAGCAAACATATTGTCTCCATGTGCAAGATGCTGCTGTCCTTATGAGGACAATTATGAAAGTAGGTGAACACATGCATAAATTATTTGTCGGCATCAAGGTGCCACTGTGAATTAATTAGCATGACTAACAGTGTAACAAGCAAAGGGAAATGGGGCTCATTAAATCTATACAGCACGCAACTGCACAGCTGTAGTACAAAACTCCAACATAATCTTTTTTCCACAACTGTCCTGACAAAGTTCAAAGTTGGAGATGATGTCGCCAAAATAATTATTCGATCAAATCAAGGTGAAAAATCCCAAAGTGACACAATTCTTAGTCATTATGTGAAACAAAGAATTTGAGAAGCTGAAATAAATTTGGACTTTTCATTTACTTGTTAAATAACGTACAGGATCTATGTACTATATGCATTGCCCTCAAAACATCAGCTATTGATGGCACTCGCAACAATAAAGTGAACCGTGATCAGCATTTCAGAAATTAAGCTGAATACATCAGATAGTTACCGAGGCAACCAGAAACCGGAAATGTCCACTAGCAATCAGCTGTCAGCAACAAGGTGATGCGCTACAAGAAGATGTTTTCTTGTGTAGATGCCTCTTAGATCTCAGTACCACAATAAAGCAATCATGGCCACGACAACACAGCACTAAATACATGCCAAGTATTTAAGTTATAGCTACGTGGCTAACCACCTCCATCCTGCATCACTCATGGCTACGAAAGAAAGCTATTATTAGTTAGCAACCGTTAGACACCTTGGCTTTACGTTTATATTATTTATTACAGACTGCAATCAAGACAGAACAGATGACTGCACCTCCCTCATCCTGGTTCTGCTGGAGTTTTCTTCCGGTTGAAAAGGATTTTTTCTTTCCCACTGTCACCAACAGCTTGCTCACAGGAGGTCATCTTATTGTTGAGGTTTCTTTCTAATATTGCTGGGTCTTACCCAACATACCATATAATATAAAGCACCTTACGGTGACAACTACTATCAATTGTTTTATATAAATAAAATGGAATTGCAATGACACATCTAATCAGGACAGTGTTTTGCTATAAGAGAAAGCTTGCAATTCAGCTGAGTTAGGAAAACTATCCGGGAGAAAGCTGGCTCCATTTTGATCCTCAAAACTAAACAATGGTTTCTGAATTAATGATGCAGAACATAATTTCGCCCCATCAAGTTCCCACTTGACCAGATGGGCTTCACTCCAAATGATCCCATTCATCTGGCTAACGTCAGCTTACCTACTAAATCCAACAATTGCTTTTGCTTGCAACTCAATGTAGCATCTAGCTGAACAGGCTAAGCTGGTTTTTATCATTTTAATTCAGAGCACCGCCCCCCTTCCTTGTGTTGTTTTTGTATTGTTGCTGGTCATTTTTTTTGCCGTTTATTACTAGTGGGCTCGATTTCTACATTAACAATAGCTGGTACTGCTCACTTTGAACACTGCAGGGGATAAAAGACACTTTGAGAAATGGAACTCAGGAGTAAGGACAAAAGTCACATCCTTCAGATTTTTGTGGCAAATGTGACCACAAAAACCAGTTGCCTTTTAATAGTTCACACCCTATTAAAAGGCAACTGAGAATGCTGAGGAAGGTTGCATTAAAAAAAGCTTTTAATACATTAAAAAAAAGAACAATAAGCACTTAAGTGTTTTTGATTGTGTTCCACATTACCAGCATTAAGTGCTCATGGATTGTTATTATGTTTACCACCAGCACCACCCCAAATATTAGTGGTATCCCCTGCTGCAGCGAGCCCGGCTCATCCTCCTTCAACTCTCTCCATAAAACAAAAGTCAATGTCACTACTTAATGAGCAGTGATTAATAATGCTGCAGAATGGCCACTGAGCCTAGGGAGGAAGGAGGGTGAGCATGCTTGGTGCAGCCTGCCTGCTCTATGTGTGCATGTGTTGGAGGGCTAAGGGGTTGAGGCTGCTAAAAGTGGACTGAGAGGAGGATTGCAGTCATCAACACCTTGGCTATGAGTAGCCTTTGATGTTGTGCGGCATCTTTGATGGCCCCGGCTATGGAGGAATGTTACTCCCCCCACCCTAAAAAGCTTGCAGAGCTGTGGAATGCGATGCAAGCTGCTGCCGCTTGGCCCGCTGGAATGGGATTAGCGTATAGGCCCATGCTACCCTTCCCCTCCTTTACCCCTCCCTTCACCCTGCCCTCAAATGTCCAGCACGGCAGCAACTTCGTCCAGACCCCGAAGTTTAAGCATTCATCAACCCTTTTGTATTTAATTAGTCAGAAAACACAGTAAACCTCACAAACATTCTTTTAAAGACTTTTAAGTACGAGCATTTTCGTAATCTGTATTTCATTTATGATGTAAAGAATGAGAATACAGGCGAACAAGTAAACAAAGCTTTGCTCGGGACTGTGAATTCAACTTTATGATCGTCACATCAGACTTTGATCAATAGATAAAACTGCAGAAAACTGCCAAATTTTGGACATGCAGTATGTGAAAGAAGAAGCAGAGACAGCTTATGGAGCTCGTGCTTGTCTGCAGCAATGCAGCATCAGAAAGATGCTTTCAGATATGCAGTTTAGGCGATGAAACCACTTCAGATGACCAAAGTCACTTGTGAAATTTGTATAGCAACCTTGGCATATCAAAGCAGAGAGCCAAACGTTAAATCAGCGAGAGACGATGGCCTCCACAGTGTTGGGGTGTGCGTGCGTATGTGTGACAGTTACAGTGTGAGATGAGTATTATAATCCAGCTGCTCTCAAAGGAGGGATACAAGGCTTTCTCCAAAGGTCAGGTTCATTTTGTCCTTGCACACACTTAATGTAGCGAATGACCTTCTGCACGACAACTGCACAAACAAGCCGTTTTGGCCTTGCATGCCGGTGTCTGTCAGGGCTTGGCTAGACGAGGCCAACCTGAATATTGGCTCACACCACACAGTGTGTTTGCAGAGGATTGCAGCTCCCTGCCAGTCAGAGCTGAGAGGAATGTGAACTGGACTTACAGTACATGCGCATGTTCACACACTTAAATGAATGTGTACAAAGTGGGTTTCATACAGTAAGAGCTACTCACCCCCCCTCCCTTCCACCTTACCTCTGCTTCCCCTGTGGCCACAGGGTTTTGGGAGAGAGAACCAAGGTGGGGAGACAGCCAGCATTAGCGTGGTTTCAGATTTCAGCTGCCTCCAACTTGTTTTCTTTAGGAAACACTTACTGGGGTTCCAAATACACCAGAGGAAATGCTCAGCTACATCACTTCCGGGTCATATGGCTAAGGTCACGCGGCACTTAGAGCGAAGAAGATGAAGAGCGGGGACACCATTAAACCACATGTGGAATGTGTTATGCGTCGCCTGCAATTAGCCTTGTGATTCTGTTTGAAATGTAGAGACACTTAAACAAAACAGGGAGGAATATGCATCGGAAGAGATTTGTGAAAACTGATGAACAGCCTCTGACGACTTCCCCAAGTCTGCTTTTTTCTTGGCTTGCTTGGCTTTTTCCTGAACCCTCTCTGTCTTTTGATTGTTCTCTAGTTTCTGTGATTGGCTGCACAATCACCTTTCATGACAAACCAGAGGGAGAGAAGGAAAGCGCAACCCAGAAGTTCACGCTCTCCAACTAGCTAATGATATTCCACAGGAAACGACAATAAACAATAAACAAAGACAGAGCCATTTTAATGAATAATGGGAAACAGAATGAAGAGTTCTTAGGTGGAGGGAGGGCTGTTATCAGCCTGCGGCGTTCTACATACATTCCTTAAGGGAAGATCCTGATGGAAAGAACAAGGGCAAAGGAAGCTATTTGGATGCTTTCCAAACTGCCAATTATGTTCTCGTTGTTGTAGCTTCTAGGAAAAGCCCGGGTCACATGGACACAATGCGTATACAATATGTGCCTCCAGAGCTTTGCATGGTAAACATAGTGGAATATTTGCTGATAAGTAAAAAGCGCTTGAGTCTCCAGCTCGGTAAATACTTTAGTCGCACTTTTTGCAACAACTACATTTAAGTTATCCCCATTTTTCCCCTTTTATGCAAAATGCAGATGCTAAATATTCACACTGACCTTGACTGTGCACCAGCTGAAAGCTATTTTATATTTGTATATAAAACACAAGGACTCCTGTGACACATGGGTTTATGTCATGTCGAGTGTCATTGCAACCCTTTCCCTGAACTAGAAAGTATGGAGGCCAGTTTCCGCCACAAAAAAAAAAAAAAAAAAAAAAATTATCCATAACTCGAAATTTCGACTTATTAACTCGAAAAAATTTCGAGTTAGCTCTGCCAATCAGTAATCTATGTGGAATGCGCGCTCAAAACCGGATCACAAGTAAGTGGCGCTTTTTAGAGTACGTTTGCTGATAGTAACGCCATGTGATTCAGCTAATAACACAAGGATTTCATCATTTGTGAAGTCACGCTGAAAATAATCAGCAATTTGTGCATTCATGACTGGCTGTGATACTGCTAGCTTAGCTGTAGCGTTTGTAGCTGAGGGCTTCAGCTTCCGGGTAACAAGGAAATGATGTCATTCACGTAGATTATTGACCGGCAGCGCTAACTTGAAATTTTGAGCTATTAACTCAAAATTTTGAGAAAAGTCAAAATTTCAAGCTACTTTTCTCAAAATTTCAAGTTAATAAGTCGAAATTTTGAGAAAATAACTCGAAATTTCAAGAAAGATTAGTTGAAATTTTGAGTTATGGATACTTTTTTTTTTTAGTGGCGGAAACAGGCTTCCATAAGAAAGTCATCATTTTTACATAACTGAAAAGCTGACGCTGCAGTCTTGACAAGTTGCTCCTGGATGTTTTTGCCTCAAGATCTGATCAAAGAAATCGTATTGTAAGCCTAGCTGCAGCTTTTTCTGTGGGGCCGTTCATGTTTTGATGAGGGGTAGCCATCACTGCATCATAGCCTTTTAGTAACCACAGACATGGATCACATCAATGACGTCTCCGAATACTAATATAAAGATTAGTGATATATAAATTACAGGCACAGTCAAATTCTTTTTCTGCATAGTTTATTAGTTTGTTAGCAAGCTGTGGTCAGTGCCCAGGGTCAGCCATGATACGATCCCCCCCAGCCCTCAGAGAAGACAGGGTTTAGGGGCTTGCTCAGAAACTCAAGCTTTTGATCAGTAAGCCAGAGCCCTAACTGTTAAGCCACACTGCCTCAAAGGAAGCCAACAATGATTCGGAAACACAAATATGGTGGAAGCTAGATTTTCTGTCCAGCTTTGGAAATGTGTTTTCCTGTCTTCTATTATTCATTAATGTTCTCATTGTAAAGAGAATTATGAGGTGTGGGCTGTTAGTTTGGCAGACACCTTAGAGACATCACACTTATTTTCTATGAATCCATCTGAAGAAATAACAGGATAAAGTCATCACAAAGCTAACTTAAAAAAGACTGTTTTGTTTTTTTAAATCCCACCATACTTCTCATCTAAAGTTTCAGTTTAAAGCGCCCTTTCAAAAGATTCTTTCAAGTATTAGGAGGTCTGGGACAAGAGCTATGCTAGGCAGAATAGAGGTGGGATAAACCACTGGTCCAAACTTAAAAGCAGCAGTCGTCTCTGCGTGTGGTTTTTGAACCTCTCCCTGTGCTTTTTCTGACCAGTGATCAGGTTAGACAAGTCCCTCTATTCAGAGCTACACAGCAATACCGATATCCCCAAAGAGAGGGAGGAGGGTGGAGAAGAAGAAGGGAGAAAAATCCCATCTGAGAGATTAACTCACAGCACCCAACCGAGCCAGTGCTGGGTTCACTGGCTCACTCGGTGCTATCTTGCGCACTAGTCTCGTTCTTAACCAAAGCATGTCTTTGATACTCGACTAGAAGGAATCTGGAGGCGTTACAGGTTTCTTTTGTGCTCTACACTGCAGTTTGTGTGTGTGCGCGCGCATGAGTGTGTGTGCCAAGGCTGGGATTTCTTTTCTTTACCCCCCCTCCTTTCCCCCCTCCTTTCTATTTCACCCTCTTCCCTCTGCCTTCATCTCCTGCTCCCCTTCCCCCATCCCAAACACCAAATCAGTCAATCATAAACATTTCCTCTGTTTTTTGGGGGGGGGCTTGCAAAATAAAATCCTCATAAATGCTTCTCCTCCGTCTACAAACTAACTCTACCATTGAAAGTTTCAGAGCCGCTGTTCCTGCGTATCATATTTTGATGTTGACCGAAGGTGGTGACCACTTCAGAAGAGTGGATTTTAGACTGAGGTGGTGGCGGGGCAGGGGGGTTTGGTTGGGGTTGTGTGGGTGAGGTTTGACTCCCCTTGGAGATTTTCTTAAACCCATTACATCAGCTTTTTTCTCCTTTATGGGCTCCAAGTCCAGGGCTTTTGTGAGGGTAGAAAATGACCTAAATTGACATTCAGAATGGTCGTGGTTGGTTAATTGTGGCCAGGCATTTTTGGCATAAATAAAACAAGATTCCAGAGGCCTCCTCCTTTAAGCCTTTTACAGATTCTGCTTTTTAGTAAGCACAGCCCCCAATAATTGTGAAGTGGTCATACCCGAAGCCACGTGAGCTTTCTCAAATATGCTCAAACCTTGCAGATCAAAAGAGAGGAGTGTGTGCTATCAGAGTGATTCTGAGAAGTGATAAAGAAAAGAACAGTAGAATATCAGCGAGCAATTGCTCAACGCCCACATTCTGATTCACCTTTTGTAGAAACTTCTGTGGTTTTTCACCAACTGTGCAGTTTTTGCATTTCTGCTTCCTCAGTGGCCAACATATTAAGCGTTCCCCAGCTTTCATGGCCTCTTTGTGGTGATCAAAGTGGCACATCCGCATGCCGTTGCTCTCTTTCACTTACAAGTGCATGTTTTTCCTACAGATATGATCGCAGAAGTTGACATTTTGAGAAAAGCAGTCAACACAAGCTCTTCCCAACAAAAGAGAGAGAAGACTCAAGAGAAAAGTGTGAAATAAGAAATGAAACACCAGTCCTGCTAAGCTCTACCCACACATTCTAATCAAAAGGCTTAACAATGGCTGGCCTAAAAAACATAAAAGAGAGAGGAAAAATTCAAAAGAGGCCACTTGCTGGTGCCGGGCAAACTGATCAGCTGCACATAGACTGTCAAAAGCTAGTGGGAATGTCAAAAGCACCACTGATCTCTCTCTTTCTCCCCTAATGTGATCAAACAGTGGTTCGTTCCCGAGAGGAGGTCAAAGAAAGAGAAGGAGAGAAAGTGAATGGGAGCTTTGGTGCGCCATAGGAAGCCGGCCACCAGCAGCATATCCAAGCAGTGAGCACAAAACAACATGCTGTCTCTCAAGCTTCCTTTCACTTCCACGGCGAGAGGGAAAAGAAGAAGAGTGGGCTGAGGAGGAAAGAGTGGCTGGGCAAACAGTAAGGGGTAAGGGCTCAAAGGGGCCCGGTTGCCCGGGTGAGGGAAACCCAATGCTTCAACAATGTCCGCCATCAACCGTCCGGCTTTGGGCCAGACCCCGCAGAGGTGCGCTTGGAGGTCAGTGGCATGGACAAAAATGACTGGAACAGCCCTGCCCCTGGCAGAGCAGCTGGGTTCAGGGTATCAAAGCCTGGGATTAAACCGGGGCGAGGTGTGTGACTGAAGAATCTTTTAAACACATCCAAAACCTGTGGCCAGTGAATCAGCTTTAAAGATTGCTACTAGTTTCATGGTTGGGCAATATTTAAAGATTTTTCAACTGATTGCAGCTGCCAGAAACAGCCATGCACAAAGTCGCTTGTGAGGAAATAGGAATACAAATCACTCGATTATGTTGATTGTAAAATGGATAAAACTGGAAAGCCAACCACCTAAAAAAACCAAACAAACAAACAAACAGATGAAGAACACCGAAAAGCCTCTAAGTGAGCAACCAAGTGCGGAGAACAAATGCTATTAGCTATTAGCACATGTATGACATTCATTAGTCATACATGTGGAGAATGTTCATCAGTGGTGGTGCCCAGCTCTGCCACACAAAACAGGAAGGGTATTCCAGAGCTTCATTTTACAAGTGAATCAGTTAATGAGTTGAATTATAAAGAATTATAAACAAAACCATAAACACAACAGCAGTGGGGTTAGCATATCGATATATTAGCTCAATCACTCACCCTTAACAGTTTTTTTCTTTATTTCCCAGCATTTTATAAATGAAAAATGCACAGAAATACATAGTTTTGCTGGACAATGTAATGAGGCAATAGGATAATGTTGTATGTATGGCAATCTCTGTTCATTCAGTATGATATCCGGCTCTCAAAGCAGCTATACCTATAACCCTCAGGCAATGTTGCTAGGAAGAGAAAGCGTGTCGTGGGCATGAGCTGTATCAAAAATTCAGAACACCTCAGTGCAGAAGCTGGGGACAAAATACAGTTCATATGTGACCTGATTTAAACTGCTGAATGTTTTATTATAACTCTTCAAAGCACGTTTACTTATTCATAGTGCAGCCTGGGAGTTGTAGTTGACTTGGTTCCTTTTTCAGTACCTTGGACTTTTGATCAAACAGTTGCTCATCTTTTCTGTTGCTAACAGTTTTAAAAAGACATTCAAGAGTTAATTTCCCATCAAAGCCTCGGAAGTGCGCCAAAAGCCTGTCACCTGACACCATCTATGCGTCGTCAATCTGGGATGCTCCAGCAAACGCCTCCTGCTTTGCAAGTCTAAAACATGCGCCGAGTTCCACTTTTTGTCCCCCTCTGCTCGGTCAATATAAGTTACCATAACGATCCAGCCACACCTCCCTCCGACTGCTTGAAAAACCGTTTGCGCACACAGACCTACACACTCACTCACTGTCCCTCCGCATGCACCAATAAAAGGGGGGTGGGGCCGCAGCGGTGATCGGACAAACAACGTTCTTGGACTTCTGCCGAGCGAGGCTATTGTGCAGGCGCGCAGTAAAGAGACACAGAAAGGTTGTGGAGGAGTGGGGGTGGTGTCGAGGTTGCTTCAATGGCTGGCTCCATCAGCGGGTGGAGATAAAAAGCAGAAATGTGCCAAGTTGAGGCCTGGGCGAGGAGGTGAAAAATGCAGTGGTAGGTGATAGCAGGTGAGGTGGATTTAGAGAAAACATTTGTTTGTCTTCTGAGTAAGTTTAAGTTCAGATAATATTATTTGTTCCAACTTAATAAAGTACCTGGATTTGTATAAATCACAGTCTGATCAAACAGTCTGTTAGCCATTAAACTAAACACAATATTTGTAATATTTACTGCATTCAACTTTACTATTAGCCCGACTGACTCATGGCCCATATTTACCAATATATTCACGATCCTTCTTGATCCTAAAGCTGAGGGGTTAAAAAGAGCAAAACTTTAAATCATCAGAGCTGTTTAAATATTATAGAACAAACTCCCAAGGCGAGAAATACATTGGGTTTGTTGATTTGATTGAATAAACCCTCTAATAGTAAGCTTCTCTTCCATAAAAAACAAAAAACACAAAAACGGGAACATAACATGCTCTTCCGTATGCGTGACATTTCCTCATCACCTCATGGCCACATCACCTGACCATTTAATGCTAAGCCACACCAACACTTGAGAACGGGGTCTATGTATTTTAAATGTTCCACAATGGGTGAGGATGTGTTTTTTTTATTTTATTTAAACTTTCAGGACTTAAGCTTCTGCAAGTAAAAGATAACCCAAATTTAAGAACAGTCATTGAAAAGTAATTATTTATGATTGGAGTTCTGCATTTCAACTGATCATTTTCGCCACAAGCAGCCGCAGCTTGAGAAGATGCCATAAACACTACTGCAAAAACTGCACCTCCCTGAAAATTTATGTATGCGCCCTGGGCAATAGAACACTTCCCCTTTTTGCAGCAGGGTCAAAATAAATAGTCTACACAAGGCCAAGAGAGAGCCAAAGTATATTTTAATTGATGTGGAAATAATTCCATTACCATATATCTCCCTATAAAGGGTGATTTGTTCTTTTGATCACTTCAGAGAGTGTTTATGAAGTCACTGTGGGATCAGCTTGGGCCCAGGGGCAAGGCCAGCCATTAGAATTCCTCCGAACATTTGTTTAGCAGCAGGCCAAGTGCAGAGCAGTGCACAAATGCCGTATTGTTCCTCTCCTTCTCCCTAGCTGCGCTGCCAGAGGTACAAGCTGACGGAGACTGCAGGAGAAGAGGAACAAGAGCTCTGGAATAAGCAAGACCCAGAGGATAACCATCGTTTAAGAGTTAAACATCAAACCTACTTTACACAAATGCATTTTCTGTCTGGCTCTTTGAAAAGCTAATGGCCAGCATCTAAAGATAAGGTCATTTCACAGTTCAGAGAACTGTTCAGCAGCCCAGTGGTCAGCTCTTTGCCATGTTGTGGCTTTAATAGTCAGAATCCACTGTGTGTAGTGCACAGAGGTAATATTATGAAATAGCTATAAATCTAAAGGCTCATGAACCTGACAGTAAATTTTACAATCGCAGCCAAAAAGTTCCTCCCACATTCAAATATTTGCATGGGGACGTTTGAAGAGGTTTATCTGCCCTGGAGTCCAGAGACTGTAGCGCTATAAACCCCTAGGGAGCCATGTTATTTGATTTGTTTTTTATTAGATGCAAGGAACCACTTAGCTGACTGTGACCTACGGGGCATTTGGCTCCACATCTAAGAGGACTGCAGGTTGCAAGTCCTTTTCTGGAAAAAGAGGAGCTGTGGCAAATAGTGTCCCTGGAGACAAAAAAGGCTTGAAAAACTGTCTGAAGTTAGAGTCATTTAGAGAGGATGTCAAAACAAACAATCTTGAGTCTTCTCAGGAAGCAAAACTCTTATAGTTTTTGAAAACCTCTTAGGTGGCTTGGACCCATTTCAATGTGAAGTACTTTGAAAACTAAATCCTGCAGCAGCAATTAGTTCAGAACTCGTGTTTGTTCTGAACATTGAGGTATTGGTGAAGCTAGATTTTAAACAGACAATTGATGCGATGAAAACACTGTAGAGGAAAGGGGCAAACTAAGGCTCTTTGACGTGTTAAAGCTGACTATCCAATTCAGAAGATCTAAGGGTGATGAATGGTAAAAGCGGATGGCTGGACATTCAAATGGCCTGGCAAGTTTGGCCTATTTCTGTATATGAAATTCCACTGCAGCTATGGGTCAGGACCTCTTGGTCCTTAGGAAAGAATGTGTGACTTGGAAAAGGGCTGTTTGCATCCTCTGGCCTCCCAGCTGGGAGGAAAGAATAAGGATCAAAGAGGCTCCACGAATCTCTAAGAGGGGCATTTGGCATAGACCCGAAGGGGCATGTGAAGGGTCTGGGAGAACTTTCACTCTTTATGCATCAAGCCTGGAAGCCCCAAACAGCTTCTCCTTTCTTTGTTAATAATTTGAAATAAAAAACATGAAAAGACTGCAACTAGTCTCAGCTATTAGTGCCCCCAGCTAGCATGTAAACACATAAGATGCACAGTACAGTGAGCAGTGTGTTTACCTCACTGGCCATCTAAGCAAAGGTGGATGATACAATGATGAAACCTCTTTTAAGGCCATTGCAGCGCCTTCTTTGTGAAAATACTCTTTTGGGCTTATCTGCCAACTTCATATCAGCTTTAAACCAGCTCAATGGCCCACAGTCAAAGGAATCACAGCTTTCAGTTTTTATTAATATCTTACATCTGTTCCATGAACTGCATGAGATACATGATGTCCCCTTTTTAAGCCTCCTGACTTGGGCATTTTGCTCCATCTTCTTGTTTTGAAACCAGATGTCACCAGTAAGGTGGTAGGACCTGATGGAGAAATCACATTGTCCACTTGTATAGTAGAGCCTTGTCAATCACAAAGAAGAAGCTGCTACTTTCAGCTGTTCCCTTGTTCACAAAGGGCTGCCGCAGTGGGCAGCCCTGCATGTTTGATTTGACAGAGCTTTAATGCCGGATGCCCTTCCTGATGTAACCCCAAAGGGATTCATGTATCCCCCCTGGGATTAGACCAGGGACCTTGTGCTTGTTTTGAGAATGTGCAAACCACAAAGCCAAAGTCTTAAACAAAAGCATACCCTGCTTTTGATCTTTTTTAATGCAAAAAGAAGCTTCATTAACAAAAACATCATTTTGTATTACATGAGACCTGGAACTAGTTATTTAGACCATAAACTTGGTTACTTAGTCAAGTGTCTACTGAGTCAGGCAATACACAGGATCATTTCCTCATAGACTTCTATACAAACTGACTTATTTTTGCACCAAGAAAAGTCAGTCTCTGGAGCCCCTTGCAAAAATCAACAACACCAACATAACTAAGTATATCCCCACACAGGTGGCTATTATACTTGGTGCTGTGGGTGTGTCGGTCTCAGCTAAACTCATGTGTATGAATGTAACAGGCATGTCACAATAACAAGGGCAGGCCAAGAACAGAGCGTCTTTTGTGAGGCGAACCTGGACGATCAGCATCCTTTGTCGGGCTTCTGCCCCTACGAGAGAGCTGAATCTTCCAGACCTTCAGCACCTAGTCTACCAGCCAACCAGGGCCCAGCCTGGAGAAGCCTGTCATCACTACCACAGAGGCCTCTATTCATCCCCGCAAAGACAAAGCCAAAAGTGTACAGCAGCCATCCAAGGCATCCCAAGCATCCAGATATCCACCAGCGATATCATTTTAGGCTTTTGTGAGCCTGTGCTTTGGTTTACCCGCCGGTCTATCCCTACCATCCCTGCTCTCCTTTCCCTCCATGTCAAGGATTTATCTTCTTTGTGATGCACAGACCTGACATACGCCGCTACTTTGCATTGAAACCGGATGCCAATTAGAACTTAATGTAAGGTTTTAAATATACTTTGCACCTGTTTTAAGGTATATTCTCTCATTGGCCACATGTGAAATGACACTTTTACAATCGCTGCAGCAGTTTTGTTTTTGCAAAAGACTATTTACACTTGTGCTCTTTGTTGGCTGAGCAGGTGAAAGAACAAAAGGCAAAACAGCTTCAACCTTGTCGACGTCCCATTTGCCAAATGCTTACACTCTCTCCAAGTGTCATGCAGAAAGCTTACTTGTGTAACTAAAAAGGCAGGTGTTTAGATGACAGTGAGGCTGCACTGTAAAGAATTTACATTGCTGGCTCCCATGTCAGAGCCTTTCCGGCATGGCCCTCCTCTGGCCACACTGGGCCCCCGAACTCTTGTGGTGAAATCTCCACCTGCTGATAACATCAGCCCCCCAAACCTCCCCCTCCCCTTTTTCTCGGGCATGTGTGGCGGCCACTGATAAAAGAACGCCAGATAAGAGGAAACGCAAGCTGTGATGAGGAACACATTGCGAGCCAGGAGCACAGAAAAGAACATCAGCCCAGTGGAATGGAAAGACAAGGAGAGAGATAGAAGAAGGAGGGGGTGGAAAAAAGGAGGAAAACAGGCCTTGAAGGAGTAAGAGAAGAGAATGACAAGGAGGCAAAGTGAGAATCTGAGACTGATTAGAGGAGAACACCGGGTGGAAGAGAATAAAATGAAAGCTGTTGTGTATCCCGCAGCTAAAAGCAGAGATAAGATTACACTCTGTCACACAAAACTGAAAAATACTAAATATGAATAGTTGCAAGACTTAAAAACACACGTTAGTCCTGCAGGGAAACTGCATTAAGTCTTTAAGGTGTATTTTTGAACCAAACCCACTGCTTCTGAGATTCAGGATGCATGTGGTTTGTGGGAAAAAACAAAAACAAAAATTGAACTGCAATCAAGCTCACAGACAAGTACCTATAAATATCGAAACACTAGAAGTAGCATAAATACATAGTACTGCATCCACACAAGAAGATCGCTGTGTACAACGTTGTTGTTGTATTTCGCAAACAAGAGAGAAAGGGTGCAGTGTTCGGGGGGAGTGGTTTAGCTATAAAATAAATACATTCATAAGCTCCATCAACTGACAAACCTCCAGATCTCACAAACGGATCTTCTGCTGATTCCAGATCTGGAAAAGGGAAAACTGTGAATGTAAATAAATCTGAGCTGTTGACACAGGCAAAGAGTGGAGGAGACAGGTGCCACAATGACACCAGTAACCTCCAGGGGATGTATGCATCCCATAGCGGTGTCCCCTTTCAAGATGGACACCAGAGGGGACAAACCAGTTGGTCCATCTCCGGGGTGTGAGCACAGCAGCGGGTCACTCTGTTACAGTCAGAAACATCCGCAGCACAGGCAACGCTTCACGATCATTAGCTCGGTTCTTTCGGCACAAAATCTGATTCCCGTCCGCACTAAAAACACTTTGTGTCCTTAAGTACAACACAAATGTTCATTTGTCTCATTTTAATTATATGCTGAGAAAAAAAAAAAACTTTCTATTTTACTTTGTGTTAAATTATGCAGGACACAAGCAGCTCTGGTATGCTTAAAATCTAATCCATCATATATGCTACAAAGCAGTCTATTAGCCTGCATTTAACCCAGTACCTCCTACCCCTGGCCAGGCTGCCTCCTATTGGCTCAGATTCAACGCAAAGTGTTAATCCAACAGTTGTCTGGCTACGCTGAAAGTCACCTCTGAGTCCAGCTCTAGCACTCGCGTCAGGAATCCACAGGCTCTTTGCATACCGAGCGGCCGGATATCCTCTAGTTAAAGAGGGTCCTCTAAGCCAGGGACATGTGTTGGAAGACTGGGGAGGGTGACAAGGGGTAGGGTTGTTTTTCTGGGCCTGGTGGCAGGGACGTTCAGGCAGTGCTTAAAAGGCCTTTAGAGTGACATCAGCATCACTTTGAGCTGGCACAAATAGTGAAATGAGAGCAGTTCCATAGAAACCAATCCATTTTCCTGCTGATCCTCAGAGCTCTGCAGCGCGCCGGCTAAAAGTGCAGTTGCTCTTGCTCTCAGCCTGCGGATCTGCGCATCTGTGAAAGGCTTTTGTGTTGCTGTTGGGGCAGAACAAAGTGAGTTCAGGTTACTGCACTCCTCCCGTTATTGGCCCACATTGTCTCTAATTATTCCAGCAAACATTGACACAGCATGTGTGGTCCCACTTTTATACACCCTCCTCCTTCCCCTCCCATGCGGAACAGAGACACAAGACGGAGCGAAAAGACACTGAGAAAGAACCAAGAGAAGGAACGAGCAAAAGAAACGCACTTGCATTCACAGCTGTTTATTTTTTTATGACACAATTATATGTGTAACTGGCTTAAGATGCTTTCATGCCCGTGAAGAGGACTGTTGCGTTATCCTCACCTTTCTTCCATGCTGCCTCAACTCACAAGGATAGAAGTGCCATGCCAACTCAAGCTTTTAATACATAAGCAACCAAGACCAATCAGCGGGGGGGCAGACTGCAAAAATGATGGAGACTTCCTGGATGCAGTAACCAAAAAGCTGAAAAAAAGCCCTTCTCCACAACTTAAAGCTCAATCCCACACTCTAATTTGAATTCTGAAGCTTTCCCGTTGCCTGGGCGATTCAAACTCCAGCTTTTGCAAAACAGTAATTATGACAAATGTATGCATCAGTACCTTCCCAAATCCTCCGTCCATGAGCTTAGCTTGAGGCAGTGCTGCAGGAAAGCTGACCGAAATGGATAATGTGCAGTTGCCAACAGGAAACGGCTCAAAAACAGGCACAAGGATAAACTTGTGTTAAATCAAAACATAAAATTTAGGAAATGTCGTAACAGGCACCTTAATTTGTTATCACCCGTTATCATTTGGTGGCAACACTACTGAAAAACCTCAGTGGGGTGTAAAGCCATTATGGAGAATTCACATAAAAGCCTTTCTGAGAAATTCCCATCCAGATTTTTACTGGAAGCCCAACTGACAAAGTGACTGACTCAGCTGTCAGGAAGCACAGCATTTTAAGTTTTGCAGATGGATTCTGATTAATGTTAATGGATTCATATTTTCTGAATTTAACAACCCTCACCGCCTTTGAGACCGGATGCTTTGGTTTGAAGCTAATTAAGATTAGGACAGACAAGTGTGGCTCTTGCAAGCACAAAAGCCCTGAGTGCTCGACAGCGAGTCGAGACAACATAACTGCACATCTAATCACATCACACAAAAAGGGTTATTACTGAAGCATACATGTACCCACTCGCTACCCCTCAAAAGCACCATAAGGTAGCAGCTCCTATATTTTTGTTTATGTTGAGATTGCTGGTCATACAACATCCACCCAATGTAGTATCTTGGACTCCCGGCCTTGTCTTGGCAACATTATACGCTGTGAGCTCTGGTGTGGAAGTCTGAGCTAATAAACCCAGTCTGGCCTCATGTTGCTGTTTTTTTTCCCGCCAACACATTACTGACTGTGCACTATGACCATTCATTAGCATGTTATAGAATAGCCTTTAGATGATTGCTTTAATAAGAGCCCTCAGCTTGCCAACTTAGTTAGGTTTAAAACAAAAATAATGCCAAATGGGTCTCACCTAATCTTACTCCAGCCATCAGACTGCAACATTTCCATAATAATTTTCACATTTATGTATCTTTTATTAGGCTACAGGGCATGCTTCATAATAAAGACAATGGGAACATCTGAAAGTTTTATTTAGTTTACAACTTCTGTGAAAAAACTGAAATTATTGCATAAAGTTCCCAGCACCTAAAAAAAGTGCATTAAAAACTAATTTGGTGTCATTTGCCTTGTTTGGGGTTTTTTTGTATAAAGTGACAGTATAAAAATGACAGTGATGTTTTGTTGATCCTCTCATCCATTCCCAATGTGTCAAACTACTCCTGCAATGATGCTCAGATCACAAGCATCATTACTTTTAGATCATAAAAGTATCAGAGCTTTTTCTTATGCATAAATAATACAACCTTCAGATCCTCCTGCATTCATTATATGAGAGCTAAAAAGATGCTTCCAATATGGCGAGGCCACATTCCCTGAGATGTGTTTACTTCGAAATGCCTGTGGGATGCATGTCACCCTGGGGGTGACAATTTGACTATGTCACATGCCTGTGGGATGCAGACAGAATAGCAAAGGGCTGTATTGGCCTGTCTTTTTCTGTCATTCCCATCCTCTCCCACTCCATCTCTCCTTTCTCTTAAAACAGAATTCTGAGAATCTAGATTTCCTTGACATGTCCGAGGACACGCTGTCATTAGTGAGCCAAGTGTGTTTGAACAAAGTGCCCATACAGTGTCAGGGGAGAAGGGGGAAACAAAGCATATCTCCTTGGCCTTTTATGAAATTGCTAAAAATGGGAAGAGCAGCTTTTACAATGATGCGTGACACAAGGATGAATCTAGATAAATACAAGAGAAGTTGTGAAATAGAGAAAGCATACTGACAACAATAATGATGTCCTCCATTTTATTTTGCTTATTTAGCGAGCTGTAAGCTGTGGCATATGCTTTAAAAAAAAAAAAAAGAAAAAAAAAGGGAGAAAGTCTTGACATTTTTCCTGACAGTAATATGCAAGAACAATGAAAGGTGAACAGATGGATTGCAAGGAGAAAGATATGGACACAGCTGGCCAGGAGTAATTATCCTAACCTTTTCATAAACCTCAGGCTCATGCTGAGCCTGGGGGGTACAGGTGGTGGGGAAGGGTGGGGTCTGGAGTAATGCAGAAAAAATTTGCATGGCATAAAAAGTCGCATCTATTAGCCAAACTGATCATGACGATGTTTTAATGTATTTAATTACAGATCAGGCATCTTGTTCATCAAAATATACCTCTAGTGCAATGTTGTTGAAATAAAAACTCATTTTAAAATATCTACACTGATATTAGTGAAGAAAATCATGACTGATAGTACTGCATTATAAAAATACAGCTTTCCTCTACAGAGTTCCCATAACATTTTGTATAATATTGGCTTGGACAGAATATCTAACATGTAGTATTGGATATACCATGTAAGCCTTCCAATAATGGCTGAAAGACTTAGACAGCACTTCTTCCCCAGCGTGAGGTTCAATTGCAGTATCCACCTAACAGCAGCACTTTAGAGGCAATGGCACCTGCAAACTGACACTGAAACAGGGCCAACGCAATCTATAACTCACAGTGGTTCGCCACGCTTTCTGCCCCTCGCTCTCCCAGCAGCACAAAAGTCTCAGTGTGGATACAATTATGTGAAACTGCTGGCTATTTTGCTAATGAGGCTTTCACTGATGATGTGCTGACCACATAAGGAACATTTCCAGTGTAACTGAGCATTTTAACTGCTGGAACACCAGTAAAACAACAGGTTAGAATGAAAAGCAGAACACCATATGTCTTTGGGTTAGAGAATATTTTAAAAATCAGTTTCTGGGAGGAAAAAAAAAAAAAAAAATCAGAAATGAACTGCCATTTGTAGCAATAAAGGAAAGCTTTGATACAAATTCAGTTTTTTCCACCCTCCATGTAAGTATATTAGCAATTTGCTGCAATAGCCTTGAGCTGCAGCATTACAGCCTTCATTGCCAAAAATGCTGAAGCCTCTTTTTTTCTAACCAGCAACAAAGGCTTTGTGCTGCAGTCCTGACTTGTGAAACCGACCCCAGGATGGAGGAATTAAAAGGCTGGACTTCAAATGAAACAAAGTGCAGCTGTTTAGTACTAATTTAACTTCAAAGGGAACATGCACTCGCAAAACAAGGACGAGGAAAAGATAACTTCAATCGGAGGCATGCAAATAACCTCTGGCATACTGAATCAACAACAGCAAATTACTGTTGTGCGCTGTCAACAACGGAGATACTCTCCAGCAGCGTGTGCTCCGCAACTGTCATGAGAGCTGTCAATGAGTTATCAGCCTGATTATCATGGGGGCATTTTGAAGGGATCTGTAGTCATGCACATTAGAAGAGAAGTACACGCTATCTCACACATGTAAACACAAGACCTGTATAAACTTTACAAAGAACAAAGTCAACTCTGTTTCACCTGTTGTATACTTTAGAAACGCCCCGTGCATGTACCCATCCACTGAAATCACACTAAATCCATTTCCTGTTCCTTTTTCCCCCCACTGGGATTCATCCAGCAGCAGTGTCAGAGGGTGACCCAACACCTTCACCTGCAAGGTGCTCAGGCTTCAGTCAAACACTCAAAGTATTTTTCTCACCGTGCTTGTGCAAGGGAACACCTCCATCTTTATTTGTATGGGAGCGGATTTAGCTCGGGGGCCTGCAATTGCATCATCACTCGGTTTTGTGGCGACACATATCAGGCCCGGCATTAGTCAGAGAGGCCTTTGAAGAGTTTGGCCCAGCCCTCGCTCGCTCTCTTCCTCTCTCCGCCTCCCCTCCACCCCCACCTCCGCACTGCCTTTGATGTTAGCACGCGGTGCTGCGCCGAGCATCGTGGCCTCCCAGGCCTCCCTGCCTCGCCTGATCCTATCTGCTCAGGCGGCACATTCATGTGGTTTACACCCGCAGCATGACTCCCGGCAGCTATTCACCCAGCCCCGCAGGCCCCTCCCTGATCAGCCCTGTTCAGGGTCCAAGGGCTGGACAGAGCTGCTGCGTGGCCTGAGCTGCCGGCAGGGATCGAAGAGAAGAAGCAGAGGCCCTAGGCTGTACCAAGGAGCTTTTATTGGCATAGTTTGTCAGTGAAGATTCTACATTTGCAGATTCATAAAATGGAAAAAATTCACCTGACCCTTTGGGATTTCAGGAGATAAATCTGTTTTACGTTGGCAAAGAATTTACTCTTACAACTACAGAAAAAGTGATTCATCTTAAATGAAAATGAGTTTTCCTGGGGATAGTCCTTCAGCAAACATTACAGGCAACATATAGCAGAAAACCCTGTGTCCCCAATACCTTCAGAATCCCCATGAAACAGGGACAATATAAAAATAGAGTCAATTTTTCACTTCAGAATCCAAGGCGCATGTTTAGCAACAGGAAAAGGAGGAGGTGGGAAAATGCAGTGATATATTCATTGCAGAGCCAAGAGACATGCAGTGCTGTGCCAGAAAAAAAAATTACACAGATAACCCAGCTTGTTCACATCTGACCAAGCGAGACCAATCCATCATACCTCTGACCTCATTGTGTTACAGCCTGCATCGTCCTCATTACTGGAACAACTACCTGCAGACACAAAAGGAGCCTCACAGTGGTCTACGATGGGAGGGTATAGATGAACATAATGAGGTCAGAGCTTCCACCTGAAATGGATTTATCCCCATATGGCACCCCTGTACATTACCTTTGGGGGGAATTTCTCATATACAGGCTGTCAGGGGGAGCATTCACAACATTAATATGGTGCAAAAACCGAGGTTGATCTGACACGCAAAACATGTTTCTGCTTCACTGAACCATACAGAAATTAAAATCGAGCAGAGTTAGTTCAGCTAGGCCACAAAGTCGAGCTTAACTGCAACTCTGTCAGAGCAGCTGATCTCAGTGTCAGCTTGTATAAGCTGAACAGTCAGCTGATATCCTTCTATACACCCGGTGGGTAAATGTCACATAAGGTGCATTTATTTGCTTCATTCTGTCTGTTTGTTTTGCTTTGCATCTGCAAGCTACATTGCAACCCACATGCACCCCAGCACCTCCTTTTAATGCCTTAAGCAGGTTCATATCTGTCGCCTTTGACATCTGCTCCGCCACCCTATGCGTTCCCTGTATGCTCTGTCCTCCCATAAATGGAGTCATGTTGGTAAATATAAATGTCTGCAAATTGAAATAACAATCTCCTTTAGACTATAGAGGTCCTGACAGAACTATGGATCACAAAAGGGCAGGATCTTCACATATTAATAGCACCATTGTGTGCAAGTGTTTTTGTTCTTACACATGAGGCTCGTCATTATATAATGATGTACACAAAAGAAAGAACTTTGAACCCGGTGTTCTTGAACTTGGATGAGTCGGAAAGATCTGAGATAAGACTTCTCCTTTCATGAAAGACAAACAAGACGAGTGAGGGAACAATGACAGTAAATATACTTAGGAAGGATGAAAAGAAGACGGAGTGCAGGGCTAAGAGTGAAACTCTTTGCACAGCTACCTTCACTGGCAAAAAAAAAAAAAAAAAAAAAAAGTACAACAAAAGGGGCGAGTGGCATTGTGGCCTTCCACAGTTAGTCAGCACATTCCTTGCCGACAACAAAGCATGCCTCTGCCTGGATGAGCTACTGTGAGCATTGTCATTTCATAACCCTCGACCCTTTAGCCTTTGTTTTGGAGACCCTCTGTGTCAGTAGATAAAAATGTGGGCAGAGAGGATGAACTGGGCCTTTCAGCACCATTTCATCAAAGACCAGGCTAACACGCCAGGGGTTATTCAGAAAGTGAAAACTCTACTCAGGACTTCTCTTCATCTTTAACTTGTCACAAATGTGGGGTTGAAAAACCCTCACTTAAGACAGGCAGCATCAAAGAAAAATCATAACCTTGGGGGAAATATGAATAAATATTTCCTCATCACTCAACTGCAATACAGAGGACATATGCAAGAATTTCATACAAGTGAGCTCAGACATGCAATCTATTGATTGCATGTCTGAGCTCATGTCAGGAGAGGACTGACTCGGGTGAACAAAGTTACTCTGGAAGAGGATGGATGCTGGAGAGGAGGCAGCCGCAAGCATCACGCTGACTGCTAATCTCTCTTGGAGTTGAACATCAAAGATAAGCTCAGCCATTCAGCCCAGTGGAAACTAACATAGCTACTGGGGCCACCAGTACCAACATGCACTTGTTCCAGGTGGAGCTGTGCATTCGGTGGAAATGTGAGGCTCGGAGAGGCAAGCGCAGGAAGATAAGACAGAGCAACAGAGCCAGCGGCAGGTGAGAAAAACAACAGTTGAGGGTTGGAGAAGCAGCATTTCTGAGTTGAAAGAAGTTTGGACAAGTACTACGTGATCAAAACAGGAAGTCAGGCATTTCAAGATTGACAGACATCTCAATATTGACTAAAAGTAATCATTACCATTTGGCACACACTTCTTTGAAATTACTATTATTGGATCTGACAGAAATGTTTTGCTATATCAAGCAATAGGGAAGTAAATATGTCAGATGTTAGCAGGTTGGTGTCCTCAGAAGTGCAACTTGTTTAATATAACTGGGGGGGGGGGGGGGGGGGGGACATGGAAATCTATCATTTGAGCTGTTTTTCAGCCAAATTTAAAGACATTAGACGATAAAGGAATTTTTAGTTATGTTTTGACTTTAGGGAAGTAAATGCAACCCTGAGATTTATTTCAAGAATGAACTGACTTTCTGTATCCTAATCATCAGGCTGCCACTGGAGCAAGGATAAGTGGGACACAGAGGTGGGGAACGGTCTGAAACTAAGATCCAGGGGCAGCGCAATTCAATATCAGCCCAGTTCACCTGAGCTTCAACTCGAAGTCAGCGGATGCATCAAAAAGACCAGCGCAAAGGTGTGGGATGAGTTTGTGCATATAAGAGGGGGGTGTTAAGCAAGAGAAAGAGAAAAACAGTTTAGTCTGTTCTATTCCAAAAAGGGGAGAAACGCAGCCTCAAATTACTTTGGCTGGGACATGAAAGTGAAACAGGGTGGCGGTTAAGAGACGATAGCACTTAAAATACAGCTGCGACCGCCAAGCCAATAAATGGAAAAAAGTAGGGAGCAGCACTTTTAACCTTTTAAACCAGCATTTGTGTACTGCTACTGTTGCTTTGGCGCTGGGAGTGGCCCGGTCCCTGGCACCTACCGTCTGGGACCGGCCCATTATGGCCTCTTGGGGTTTCCAGGCTGTGGCGAGAAAGCGCGCTGGATTCCTTAAACCACTAAAGCTCTCATTATAGTCTAAATGCAGCGCGACACAACTCCTGCCAGCTCCAAGGTAGGAGCTCCAGTATTTAAGCTCATCGTTGTCTTCGTTGAAACCACCACTTTACCCCTGCACAAGACAAAAAACAAACCCCCCCCCCAAAACTGCCACCTTGAAAGAAGTCGCAGTGTTCATATGCATGGAGATGAAGCCCAAAGGCAAATGGGGTTCTGGGTGCTTCTGGACATGGAATTCAGGGGATGCTCTGTGTCCCCTCTGAGAGAAAGCAGGCAAGAGCCACGTTATTCCCTCTGGTTCTGGCCGATGACACTATGAGTTCCATCTGGTCCCCTGCATGCCCCTGCCACGTCCCTGCCTCAGCTCTTCACTCACATGCTGACAGCACGGGCCCGCTGGAAATCAGAGGCAGATGTGAACTCATGCAGTGCATCGAAGCTCATCTCGCTACAGGAAAGATGATTTGGCGTTTGAGAGACAATAAAGAGTGATGAGCAGCAGATGGCGTTTCCCTTCGTATTAAATCCATTCTAATCAGAAATGCCGTGCGAGTGCTGTCAACAGCGATCAGAATGAAAACAGCACAGCGATGAGAAGCCTAACTGAGTGTTTAGGCTTCTGAAATCAAACTATCGGTAAATGCAGAAGCAGGATCTGCTGCCAGTGTGAGAAACGCACCTACTTGAATCAACCAGGGAATGATTTGGTTGTGCCGTCAATGCCCTGCATTAAAGGTTTAACCGAAGTCTGAGCTGCCGCTAACCCGTGGAAAAGTACAGCAAGACTGCAAAACAAGAAATCGAATATTCAGTAGTTCAATCGCAGGTGATCCAAATTGGGCTTTCCCCCATTTAATTAATTGCTCATTTTCCTTCATTATAGTAGCCTATAAGGCAAGTATTTTCATCTGGGACAATAGGTGAAAACCATTAACTACCTGTGCTCTGGTTGCCTAGAACCCAAGTTGAGTTGATGCTGTAAATACACTCTTAAAGTTGTCACGCCTGTTGACACACACACACACACACACACACACACACACAGATTTAAGGAGACATTGATTACTTTGCTATTATGGAGCTGAACTGTAGCAATTAGGGAGCTGCCTTGGGAAGCCTGGGGTTTGGCACTGTGGCCAGATATGCGTCATCATGCCTCCCCCCCTTTTAGAAGAGCGCAAGAAGCAAATTAACTTAATTTATTATTTTTGGCCCCAGGAGCGTGTGCCACTGTTTTCTGCACTCTTCAGTCAGATCAGCGGGGGTGTTAGCTTTAGGGAATTAGCAAAACGAGAGTCCGGAGCGTACGAGTGGTGATCGCGGTTGGGTCTTTGCTCAAGAGTGTTGCCAAGGCCCCCCCACTTTTCCCCGGAATCTGAACCCATACCTGCTGAGGTCTGACCGCTATTATACACACACAATTAAGGTAGCGCAAACCCCTCAGGGTTCTGATCAAACAGAGGACCAGAGGGCTCCACAAACCTCAGGAAGACTTAAGCGAGCTTCTTATTCGCTGAACTCGAAAGCCTTGAAAGTGGACAAGTGCAACGGCTGCCGACATCACCAGAGACAAGAACCTAAATATTTGAGTTTAACCCAATTCCAGTGTAAAACAACACCACAGAAATTTCCCAACACATTCCTGCAATGTTATTTTACAAGTATAGAATTCAAAAGTAGGAAATTGGATACTAGTTTTAAATTATACTCCTCACGATGTATGATTGTCATTCATTGTCAGTTTCAACTTACATAAATCTTTGGTAAAATAGGAAATTCAAGACGTGCTCGGGCCGGACAAACTGCCCCTCATTATAGCCTGACAAAATATAAGCTGTCTCTAAGTGGTCAGAGGCCATGTTAGCAAAGAAAGCAAACCTAAATAGATGTGGTTTTCAATGTAAAGCTGAGGTCCGACAATTCTGTGTGGTTACCGAGTGGCGCCAAATGGCCATCACTGTGTATAAACAGGGCCCATTTGTGTGCTGAGTATCCCTGCCTTTGATCTCCACATATCGTGTTTATTTCAAAATAAGAGCCTATGTTTTTTTTAGGGGGGGGAAGCAAAAATGTGCACTCAAAAGATGCTGCAGAGTAGCTGACTACACTGTTGCAGAGAAGTGAGGGATGGCTGCAGGGTGCTACTAGCTGTCTGGCTGACTGGAGAGCATGACGGCAATGCAACAACACAACTGAGGCTGAACCTGATTAAGCCTCAGATCCACCACGACCTGTCCTATACCCTGCAAAAACAAATGGTCAGGAATGATTATTGCTGTGGCTTCCGGGTTACTGATGAGCTCACTGACACCCATATTGAAATGATGTCTCTGATCACAATGCAACTGCTGACAAACTTTATGCACATTGCCTTCATATGGGGGCATTTGCTGCACTCTGGCTTTTACAAACATCTCCCAGTTACTGCATCAAGCTTCAAAGAGAGGACACAGGCCATTCAAAAACTGCTTTACATTTGAGTGGCTTTGAATCGCCCACAAAGAGCTGTGCACCCCCTGATCCAGGACATGTTAGAGGTTAGGAAATATAACATTAAACATCAAAGCTTTTGCACATAACCAGAACCCAAACTCTTAAAAACAGTGTCCAAGCACATTAGGCAAGAATAATAAAACATCAAATACATCCTTCTGGCACTTAAGAGAAGCTTCATATTTTAGCGACTCCCACACAGAGTTGGTCCAAGCATAGCCAGCTCCAGCCAAGTGCACTTGTCATGTCTGAGGCCAGGAAATTAAAGATGGAACCGGGATGCTTCTTCCACGACTACTACGCACTCTATTCTTATTTATTTGTGTTTCCGGAGCCTTGAAATAGTTACAAGTGAGCCTTATCCAAAAACGTGCCACTACAAATGTAGTGGTGACGGCTGCACCACGGCGGGACGTGGGGTTATTTTACACGTTGGTCCGGTCAATAAAAGCAGACCTATTCCACTATTAAAACTTGCTTTGGGTGGTTTTAAAGCTAATATAAAAACGCGGCTCAGCTCTGACACGGACAAAGTGCTAAATACGCACAAATAGTGGCTTCGTAGTGTTTTAATAGTGGCCCTTGCGAAATGCGTAACGCCTGCTCGCTACGAGTTTGCAAACTTTGTGGAGGCGGTGGTAGGGTTGTAGCTATTTAAGAAAACTGCTCCGAAATGCGTGTGTTTCAGAGTGAGAGCGACTGAATGTAAGGCGCGTTCAAGTGAGCTCCAGACATCAACAAAATAACTTGCAAGAGCATGTTTTCCCTGTGAATGAATTCCACAAGATAGGAGCCATCTTGTGACCGCATATGCTTGCAAGCTTCGTTACCATCCTCACACACACTGCCCGCACACACACACACACCATGTACAACTCTTGTCAGCACCCCTAAGTCCCAGCGGAAAAAGTTTCTAGGAGGGCAGCTTGGTTAAATTACAGCCCGGGTCCCGGTAGCGTTGCTCGGGACCGCCGCTTGTCATCCCCCCCAGTAAGAAAAAGGACACTTTGCACGTACTTGAACGATCTCCCCCTCCGCGCTGATAGTGGCTCCTGCTTTGGAGAACCGTCCTTGCAAGCCAGTCGTGTAAGTAGTATAATCTCCATTGGGACTGGACTCGAACAGAACCACTTCCACAAAGGCTGTATCCTTGGCGAAGACGGTACCAAGAGAAGCGGCGACCACCAAGATCACCAAGACCACCGAGTCGGGCACACGATCTGAGCCTCTCCTTGGTAAAATCATCATCTTGCCGGCTGGATCTGCGCCGATCGGGACATAATTTCACACGGATGAATTAATCGGGTGAAAATAATCGAAATCAGGTCTGTGCGCTGTGCGGGCGATGCGTCAAGAGTCAAAATTGTGCAATAAAAAACTGAGCCTTGGCTGAAGCGTGTTTATTTCACCACTGCGAGCCTTGTCAATTACATTGCCTGCAAACGCTGCCTCTCTCCCTTGCTCTCTCGCTCCCTCCCTCTCTCTCCCTCTTTTTTCTCACCCTCCTCCTCCTCCTCTACAAAGCGGATCTCCTTTGATCTCTAAACACGTGATTTTTTTTTTTTTTAGTTTTTTCTTTCTCTCTCCCAAAAGGGCTCTATCCCCACCCACCACTCGTTCTGACCCTCTCCTTTGCACTCCCCTTTCCGAAGTGCCAGCACTCTGTTAAGGAGGCACCATTGACTTCACTGCGCACTGAAAGAGGCACTTGTTGTTGTTTCAGGTTAAATTTCAAAGTTATTTGAGTCACTCGAGTTAAATACGAATTACAGTCCGTATATTTATTCCCATTAGCATTCCGTGGCTGCCCGGTGGCGTTTTTCTTAGTTCGGAGTCCTCGGTTAAATCAGTTTTCAGCCGTCGTGCCACCTTAAAACAAACACTACCCTCTTCAGGACGCTTCGTGATTTAACAGGGCTAATTTTCCAATTATGTTCAAATGCGCTTACCTTACAGGTAACAGTGTTTGTTAATAAGAAGTAGTTTCTCAGTATGACGCCCAAAGTAAGTCTGCCATCACTTTTTAGCTTCAGATCAATCAAATATAAGGAAATTTGAATAAAAATATACATAGTATTTTATGAAGTACCTATATGGAAGCTAGCTTGATATAGCTATCTATCCAAACCTTTCATGAACAGCTCATCTCATTGCAGCTCACTTGAACTCATTTAACTGTGCACCAGTCTTAAAAGTGGTGGTTTTTGTATTTTGACTTTTGTAAAAAAGCTACAGTAGTGATTCAGCCTTTATGATACATTGTGCATTTATTAAGAAAGGTCGGTTTTGTAACCTAATCTTTAAAATGTGTCCACTGCACTTCTCTTTTATACAAACTGTTGCTGTTATTTACTGCAGAAGAATTATTACTCAGTCACTCTCTGGAATAAAGGGTCTATTGTGAAATTTCCCTGCAGCCCAGCTCCTGGGGAACATCTTCAGCCTGCTGCCTTTTCTTTCACTGCCCGTGAGGCTTCATTATGTGTCTGAGAATAAGAATCTTTTTATTCTTAGAAGGGAAAAAAAAAAACATAATTTGAATCTTTGTGCAATTGAACAATTCATGAAAAGCACTCATGGTACCATGCAAGTGATGATGGTACTGTGCGTGCATTGTTCTGTCTTTAATGTAGGCTGCGAGAAAAAATATAGTCTAGTAAAGCTCCCTCATATTTGAAGCAGAAAGCTAGCCCATTTTTTTTCTCCTCTCAAAATATTAAAGAACAATAATGAAAAAAGACTGATTCTGCTCTGGAGAGACTAGTCTGCAGTAGTTTCACCACACTGGCCTCTTGCAGAAAATGTAAGAGCTCTGCACAGTGATTAATATCCCAAAAAGCGTAGAAAACAAGGTTTCATCTTGCTGTCAGCTGTGTGGCAGTGTGATTATGAAAACCAACTGTGAGGACTTTTCAGGTCAAGAATGCAGTCGCCTGTGGAAGAAAGAAAGGAAAGCGTGATGGTCAACATGTGTTTGGACTCAAAAAAAAAAAAAGAAAGGAGGGGAGAGGAGGGTGTGGGGGTGGCAATTCAAAGCCAAGACTTAAGAAGTTCTTCAGCGCCTTCAGCATGACAATAATTTACAGATCAGATTGGACACCCCTCAGTTTTATGAATCCTGATCCACACCACATGTGCCGTATTTGCCTTGTGACACTCTCCTTTTTCTCTCACTCTTAAACAGAAATGAAACTCGGGCACATTTGACCGAATAAATACATAACTGATGGGAATTTGAAAGCACTGCCTGCAGGCATAATGATCAAAATTAAATTAGATTTACCTTATCAGCTTACTAAAGGACCACAAAATGCATTAGGAGAAGAGTTACAGTGATCCAATTACTCACTAAAGGGCTTATTCCTCTTTTATTGCAAGTCTGCCCTCTGCTGGATGCTGTAAGATTTCAATCCACAGCAACTTTTTAATGCTTAAACTCCATTTTTAGTTTCCTGTCATTTAGATTTTATCTTCCAGAATATTTAAAGGATATACGGTCGATAGTCTGAATTTGTTAAATTGATTATTGCTTCAGCGGTATGCGGAAAAATTGTCACATTTCGGAGATTCGGCAGCAGCTGCGGATCCTCTCCTGACGCTCCGGTCTATCTGCACCAGTGTCTAAACTCGGGCCACCCTGAGAAGAATCAGCTGTCTGCTTGTTTAGGCTGAGTGAGTGCTGAGGATGAGAACGGCTCTGAGTAGTGATGGCTGGCTCAGCTCTGTGCATTACTGTCCCATCTCTCTCTGTGAGCTATTCAGTTGGGGGATTTCTGTGGGATCCTTCGGCTGATTTAAGATGTTTCATGTGAAATTACAAAGCCACACAGCACTTTCCTCTCTTGTCTTTTCAAACACTCTTTATCTTCTCCTCTTCTGACTCTGTGGTGTAAACAAAACTGAAGCTGAAGAAAGTGTTTTGACTGTAATTAACATTTTAAGGATTTGATGCTTTGGGGGGGAGGGCTGGTGATTTTTGAACTGTAAGTCCACCTCATTTGGGGGTTTTGGAAATGCTTGCAGCATTGTCAGACTAAATATTTACTCTGTTGATCATAAATATAAATAAATAATGATTGATTTTCTCCATTTATTTTGCATTCTTTTGATGCTGCCCAATTTTACACAACGCAGATGTGCATTTTTTGGGATAAATGTCAGTGTCATACACATAATGTAATTCATGAAGACTGTATTTTTTTATATCAACACCGATGCAAAAGAACAACTGTTGTTTATTTTGTACAGCTTAGTTTTCCCATCCACTCCCCCCCTGCAAGCATGCCATTGTTGATAAGAATTTGGCTTTAATTGACTTGGCTGGATAAATAAATAAATATGAAATACACAAGAGCACGGGTTACTAATAATACCCAAAGGGAACATTTGTGCACATGCACCAGGCTTCCAGCCTCTGTGAATTGTCCCTTTGTTGGTACAGTGCTGACGTTATGTTTTAATGAAGAAAGGAGATGATGAGGAGGGGGAGCATTTACATTCATGGATCCCAGAAGAGTGCATCGCTGCAGCGTATTATTACACAAAGCAATTAGGGGGCCCCACTGCCCCCCAGATTATGATTTCCCCAGTACGAGGATGACTACTGACTCCAACAGGCTCGCAGTATGCTGCATGTTTGCAATGACGTCACTGAACAAACCACAGTGGGAAACTCTCATGAAACGATCTGCAACGAATTATAAGTTGAGGGGACAGTTGGGGAAAAATACCAGCACCGAGGGTGGGATGATGGAGACTCCTTTGAGTCCTTTGAAAACATTATTTATGGACTGCTTGCCAAAACAAATGAGGTTTCATGATGAAGTTAAAGTGGCAATATGGAAATAATGCAACAATGCCAAGAGGTCCTTCTTTGGGGATCATGACACATATGCTCAGGCCCCTCACTAATACGATTTAAACATAGACTGTACATAAAAGACAGACAATCGCCAGCCGCCATCTTGGTGTTTTGAGTGAGGATTAGGTCTGAGTAGCCCCAACATAAGAAAATGCTGCTTTTCTTCATCTTCTTTTTTTTTTTTTTTAAGTCCAATAAGGACTACATTTCACAAAAAACATTATTCTGTGTTAAAACACATTTTAAGTTGAGCAACTGACACCATAAAGAAAATACTGATTTCATACAACCAGTAACACGTAAGGTCATTTTCTTGTAGACTTACAGTCTGACTTTTATTGTGAAACCAGAGGATAAAAGGTAATAAGAGCTATGTGGAAAGGTGGCTCGCCTTCTGTAGGCTAATCTCTGTCTTTGGTGATACATGGGCAGCCTAATTCTCAAAATGCCACGGAGACACTGAGGATTCACTGGAGATTTACACCAATTTATTTCACGAGGCAGAGGCTTTTGTGTGTCTTTCCAGAGGTAGTGTAGGTGCCGGAACAGCTAACAAAAAAGGACAAGAAAGGACTGTATTTTGTTGAAAATAGTCTCTTAGATTACAACAAATATTATGTACTCACTGGGGTCGATTTCTTCTCAGGCCTTAAGATGCTTTACATGGTTACTAGTGAGGTTTTGAGTGCAATCTCTGGGTACTCCTGTCTGAAGTTTGTCTATGTTACTATTTTAAATAACACAACGAACACAAATTAGAGACTATGCCTGAAATTATTTCCTATTTACAAAATAGTGAGAAAAACTTGAGTCGCTTTGAAGTAACTGTTGTTGTGATTTGGCGCTATATAAATAAAATTGAAATTAAATTGAAATTAAACTCATCCACTACCAATTTATCCAATTACAAGACTATACATTCACTGGTCACTTTATTAGGTCCACCTTGCTAATACCAGGTTGGACCCACCTTTGCTTCCAGAACTGGCTCAATTATTCATAGATTTAACCAGTTTGCTCAGAAATTTTAATGCACATCGGTATGGTAGAATCAGGAAATTGGCCCAAATCTCAGCCCATACCTCACTCAAGGGAACACAGATCACCTGCCTTCCACCTTCTGATGCTCAGTTTGAAAGACAGCAGGTTGTTTTGACCGTGTCTAAACAAAGAGTTGCTGCTGAAGTTGAGAAGATGTACCCTAAAAAACTTTATCCACTATACAGTGCCCTCATAATGTGAAAAAGTAAGGGCTACTATGCCATAATGTAACAATAAATGCAGAAACAAACATTCAGACTGTCCTAAATTTCAATTAACTGCTTAATATTAAGTAAACTACTGAGTTGCTATTACTACCATTACTGTACTACGTGTGTGCTTAAAGAGGTTAAGTGTTTACAATTCAAAGGATAACTTAATCTAACTAAAGTTGTGAGTAGTTTTGGTCAGACAGTAACAGTCAGCTTGTGGACAAACGACAGCATCAATCACATATTTTTTTAAAGGGGTTCTCCAGTTTTCAAACAGGTCATAACTAAATATTACAGACTTTGAAGTCCTAATTATTCAGAGGGATGGACTCATTCCTGACCGGGCCGCCTCCTTGGATTTGGCTGCAGGGTGAAAGTCGACTTTGAAGTGCAGACTAGACCAGAGGAGGTATTTCAATAGGCCACTAGTTCAATGGAGGGGTAAAGTTGCAGCCGTAAGGGTGGAGGGAGAAAATGAGAGAGGAAAAGGGGAGAGGGAGAAAAAGAGAGGAGGGCTGTAGTCTTTTGAAATGAGGCACCTGTACATTTGAGGCTTGCAAGAACAGGTATGTTCCCAGGGGTTAGGGGCTTTGGAGAATTCAAAGTAATTTCAGTCAGCTTCAATGCTCATAATCTGTTCTGAGACATGGGGGATAGAGAGGATATAATGGTGATACACTCACACAGGTGGGAACATGTTCTTAAAGGACTACTGGAGGGATGGAAGGAATCTCTCTCATATGTATACACACACATGCAAATGCCCACACACAGCAGCAAGCAGAGTGCTTATTCAGGCATGGAAATGTCTATTCTACTGATTGGAGTGTGAGCAATGTAGGAAAAAACAACAATGTGTTGGCATGCCTTTATCTGAAGAAAAATTGAAGCACAATATATCAGAAAGTGTGGCTTTGAGAAAATGAAAAAGTGACTGATCTCATCAATGAGCACAAATTAAAAGAGCGAGGGGTTTGGCCGATGGCGACGTGGCAGGAAAGTGGAAGAGGAAGCAAGACAGGGGACAGATGAGAAGCCCTCAGGAGAGTGGCGTGCATGTGCGTGGACACAAAAATCATTTTTAGGTAACTTCTTCCACTTTAGAAAACTACATTGGGAAAGAGTTTTCTTTGATGTAAACATCAGGGTTTGTTTTTTTTATTACTATGATTATAAATGAAAAAGGGCTGTTTTTATTGTCTCTCTCAGAAAATATTGATGTGCAGAAGTTTAATTTTAGGAGTTACTGAAGTGTTGCATTTGCAACAAACTCATATTGGTTCTTTAAATGCCCACTAAAAAAAATGCAGTCCAGCACGATAAAAACAAGTTTTCTTGAATAGATTTTAAACAAAGGCAATATAAAGTGTTAGTTATGATGATGTTATGAACCTATAAATGTGGGTTTTGGCTGATTTAGACAAGTCATTCTCTCTATTCCCTTTAGTTTACTGACTTTATGTTAAGCTAAGATAATTGAAATAATTGTAAACTTATTTTACAGTTAATGCCAATAGTTAACACAATAGAGGCAATTTGTAAAAGCGTTGATAAAGAACAGTTTTAGGGATTTTTGTTTTGTTTTTTTCAGAAGACCGTCCAATACCGCATCTGCTTGCAGTGACTGCTGGGTTTCTGTGTTTGTATAAGCAGTTGGGAGCCCACTGGTAGGAAGGGTTTTTTGTTGTTGTTGTTTAATACAGAAACCTCCCACAGTGACTTGGATCACAAAGCATCAAATGAACTGTTTGCAATGACAACATTCCCAATGTGTTAAAGTGATAATAAATTTTAAAAAATCAACTAATGCATCCAAACTGAGAAACAGTTGTGGGCCTACACAAATCTTTTTGTAATATCCTTTTCTATAATTAACTGCTTTATTTGTTCTTAGATATTTTAAATGTATTTATTGGCAGCGCAGCGTCATTAACTGACATCCCACTGAGCACTAAACCCGAAAAGATTCTGTTTGAAGCTGCCAAACTGCAGATACAAAATTACCATCTTTGAGTATCTCTGTCTCATCTTCATTCATCTCCCCTATCCCCATCTCCTCACTCTTCTTCCTTATTAAGGCCCTTTCACTCCCTCAGATGGTTCAACAAATCCCCCAAAACTCCCATTTCATTGCTCTCTTGTTGCTTCTGACTACAGGCATCGCCAAATCCCAAACATCTAAATCCTCAAATGAAAAGCTGTTCTGCACATCACTCATTCTGGTTTGAAAGGAGGGATCTTGCGTGAGAGGACATGCTGACATATTACAACACTTTGCCGCATGTGCCACCCAGTGGTTGGGTGGCAGTAGAGATGTAAGGATCGTGGTTGGAGTGAGGGATGACTGGAGAACTGGTCGGGGAGAGAAATGTGGTTTGCCATGACTCAAAACAGATCATCTTCCCTCCTGGGTCTCTTTGATGTCTGTGAGACTTATTTTGTTTTCTGCTGATTTTGTGGTAATGGGTACTCACGCACATATGCTCATAGACACACACACATACAGGATCCAGTTAAAGGAGACATCAAAGGGACTTCAGCTCAGACTAGTAGCTGGTAAAACACAAATTCAATTTTGCTTGGAAATCAGAGCTTTGTGTGAAGCAGAAGGAAATTTAGTTATTATCTCACGCTGTTGAAATCATTGAGACTTAAATGGATTTTCAGCTTGCATGTAGGTCAAACCTCTGAAGTCTATTTTATCTTTAAATGCGTTTCAACTGCAAAGGTTATATTTAAAGGTTGACCTTTGACCTTGGAATCAGCACTTGAAAAAATAATGGCAACACATGCAACAGCTGTGTAGCTTTCAATCGCATTACTGGTCTTCCAATCCCATTTGGATAGCAGGGAGTGCAGAGTGCTGACATTATCTAGCTACCAGGAATAATTATGATACTGAGTCATTAAGTGCAAACAGAAGTTTGTTTTATAAACAAATGACCTAAAACTACTATAACAATCAAAATTATTTAAATTCTACCACATGACCACAGGAATCTTTTTTTTTTTGCTTTAGAGGCATTTGACAGGCTTTTCTTACTGGTAAATGTAAGGCAACCCTGCACAGTAGTACCGTGGTTAGCACTGTCACCTCAAACCAAGAATGTTCCTGGTTTCCTTTCTGTGGTGCATTTGTATGTTCTCCCTGTGCCTGTGTGGATTTTGTGATTATAAATTGGGCATGGATGTGAGGTAGATATGGTGTACTGAATAAAACCCTGTAAGAATGTACGGTTAAATTTGTCTTTCAGTCTAAAATGCTTTGAGTGATCATTGTGGCTATAAATGTCAGCCCATTTCCATTACTCTGCACCAGTGAGGATTTAGCAGCTGTGGCGACCCCTAAAGGGGGAACCACTAAGAAGAAGAAGAATGAGGATTTTTTAATACAAAGATAATTTCTCAGCATTTCTCAGCTTTCACCTCATGTCCTAACTCCAGAATTGTTTGATTTGCATACATAAACAAACATGTTGCATTTTGCATATGTATGCAATATATATGTACAGTGGGGCAAAAAAGTATTTAGTCAGCCACCGATTGTGCAAGTTCCCCCACTTAAAATGACGACAGAGGTCAGTAATTTGCACCAGAGGTACACTTCAACTGTGAGAGACAGAATGTGAAAAAAAAATCCATGAATTCACATGGTAGGATTTGTAAAGAATTTATTCGTAAATTAGGGTGGAAAATAAGTATTTGGTCACCTCAAACAAGGAAAATCTCTGGCTCTCACAGACCTGTAACGTCTTCTGTAAGAAGCTTTTCTGTCCCCCACTCGTTACCTGTATGAATGGCACCTGTTTGAACTCATCATCTGTATAAAAGACACCTGTCCACAGCCTCAAACAGTCAGACTCCAAACTCCGCCATGGCCAAGACCAAAGAGCTTTGGAAGGACACCAGGAAAAGTATTGTAGACCTGCACCAGACTGGGAAGAGTGAATCTACAATAGGCAAGCAGCTTGGTGTGAAGAAATCAACTGTGGGAGCAATCATCAGAAAATGGAAGACATACAAGACCACTGATAATCTCCCTCGATCTGGGGCTCCACGCAAGATCTCATCCCGTGGGGTCAAAATGATCATGAGAACGGTGAGCAAAGATCCCAGAACCACACAGGGGGACCTGGTGAATGACCTGCAGAGAGCTGGGACCAAAGTAACAAAGGTCACCATCAGTAACACACTACAACGGCAGGGAATCAAATCCCGCAGTGCCAGACGTGTTCCGCTGCTGAAGCCAGTGCATGTCCAGGCCCGTCTGAAGTTTGCCAGAGAGCACATGGATGATACAGCAGAGGATTGGGAGAATGTCATGTGGTCAGATGAAACCAAAGTAGAACTTTTTGGTATAAACTCAACTCGTCGTGTTTGGAGGAAGAAGAATACTGAGTTGCATCCCAAGAACACCATATCTACTGTGAAGCATGGGGGTGGAAACATCATGCTATGGGGCTGTTTTTCTGCCAAGGGGACAGGACGACTGATCCGTGTTAAGGACAGAATGAATGGGGCCATGTATCGTGAGATTTTGAGCCAAAACCTCCTTCCATCAGTGAGAACTTTGAAGATGAAACGAGGCTGGGTCTTCCAACATGACAATGATCCAAAACACACCGCCCGGGCAACAAAGGAGTGGCTCCGTAAGAAGCATTTGAAAGTCCTGGAGTGGCCTAGCCAGTCTCCAGACCTCAACCCCATAGAAAATCTGTGGCGGGAGTTGAAAGTCCGTGTTGCTCGGCGACAGCCCCAAAACATCACTGCTCTCGAGAAGATCTGCATGGAGGAATGGGCCAAAATACCAGCTACTGTGTGTGCAAACCTGGTAAAGACCTATAGTAAACATTTGACCTCTGTTATTGCCAACAAAGGTTATGTTACAAAGTATTGAGTTGTATTTTTGTTATTGGCCAAATACTTATTTTCCACCCTGATTTATGAATAAATTCTTTACAAATCCTACCATGTGAATTCATGGATTTTTTTTTTTCACATTCTGTCTCTCATAGTTGAAGTGTACCTCTGGTGCAAATTACTGACCTCTGTCATCATTTTAAGTGGGGAAACTTGCACAATCGGTGGCTGACTAAATACTTTTTTGCCCCACTGTATATCTATTGTTTTGCATTGTTTAAGCATGCATTTTGGCATAGCCTTGTCAGCTGTGCCATTTGTTTTAAGCCACCACATGTTTTGGTGGATTTACAGCTTGAGATGTGGTGAATTTTAATTTTTTTCCTCATAAATAAACAACTGAATCATCTCTCCAGCTCATAAAAGGGGATTAATTGTGTTGCCTTGGGAGTGTGGATCGTGTCACTAAAGAAACACTAAGTGGCATTCAGGTCAGTTTCCCTTATGTGGGTAAGGTAATACTGTGTTAGAGACAAATGCAAGAATTCCCTGTTAGAAAGTTCTTGGTGACGGTACAGTGCTCCAACAGAACCAGGTTTGGGTAGGGGCAGCCATCTGTAGTGACAGGTTTTGAATGTGAGGAGAAAGAGACCAATGAGCAATAAAAAGAGAGAGAGAGAGAGAGTTGTTTAGATTACTTACAGTAGTGGCATATGAACACACAGGGAGTGAAAAAGAGAAGAGGTCATTGCATCATGGGAGCTTCCTCAGTAGCCTGGACCTGTAGCAGGGATGGCTCAAGATCACCTGATCCAAATCAAATAATAATCGTTTTCAAAAAGAAAAGTCTGAAACCTAAATGTACCCTTAAATGTAAAGAGGCTGTCTCTCCCCCGAATCCATGCTTGGAGCTGATTTCACAGGAAAGGAGCCTTGTGGCTGAAGATTCTAGTTCCCATTGTATTTTTGGAAACTCTGGCAAATTGCTCAGTCGGTATAATATACCATGTGATCTCTAATGTGATAGGGATGCGGATAATAAGGACAAGGTATTCGGGCAGTCTCGAGTTTGCTAGTACTCTATCTGCAACATTTTGGATCAACTGAAGATTTTTGAGGGAGCTTTCAGAAAATAAAAATAAGGAATTACCATAGCCCATCCTAGAAGTAACAAATGCACCAGAAAATTGTAGTAATACACGCAGAACTGGGGTAAGAACGGCTTAACTGTTTCACATGGAGATTAGACACAGGTATTTTTAAAAAATCTCTTATGAGGAATTGAATTGAACTGGTTTGTCTCTTCCCTCTGGCTGAATGAAACACCAGAGACAAAAAAAGAGAGATGGGATTATAAAATAAAGATGTAGCTACTTTCAAACGTTTTTTTCCGCCTTCCATTGAAAATAGCTCAACTCAAAGATGGTTGCAATGTACTGTTACAAACACCAGGGGGCAGTAGCACACATGACTTCTCCATGAGCAAACTTCAGCCGGGGTATTAGCGTGACATGTTATATAAAAATGAATATTACTCCTTAAAAACATTGCCACTATAGGATGTGTGCAACACACATATCTGACTAGGCAGAGAGGAAGTGACAGTTATGACCAATGGCCTAGGTTATGATTAATGCAAGATTAAGACAGATTTCATCATGTTGAGGACAGATGTTTTCCTTCTTGCTTCTGGGTTGCATCATAGTGGAGCCAATCCATCAGATCTGTCCAAGTACAGACCGACTCATGCATGTTAGTGCTGAATGTGTACATACAAGGAATTTGTAATAGTTTTTCCTTCTAATTATAATCTACTTTATGTGGCACTCTAATTTCATTCACTCTACTTTATGTCTCTTTGGTGAAGTAAGTTAGCACATTGTTGCCAGTTTAATTGTACAACAGTCTTCAGGGGACTTAAGATACTTCAGTTGACACATAAATGGTCAGGAAGTTGATTTCAACCACAAGTGCAAAACCATTTAATCTTGTTCTTAAACATAATAACAGCTGAGGTGGCTGCACAGCAACAGAGCACTATAACTCCATATATTAACGCCTCCAAAAGGGGTGGTTTCAGGTTATCATGAGGTTCCTGCAAGATCGTCTTCTTCTGTATCTGAACATTACTGTGTTGTTACTGGCAAAAGTGTTGTTGTTGTCGTCTGTCTGGCAGTACAATGAGACCAGAGTAAATGTGGCCCATCAAACAAAAAGCGCGCTATGTCAGCCTCTGCACTAACAAAGCATGGCTTATCTGGGTGAACAAAGTGCTCCCAGAGACTCTAAGACAATTATAGACCAACAAGGTTACATGCTGGATTTAGGAAAAATGATAAAAGATGCATTCAGTTTTACTGTTTCCTGTGATATCTCCTAATTCTTCAATGCAAAAAACCCCAACTTGTGATGCATCAAAGAGAAACATGGTTTCTTTGAACCAAAGGTGAGGCCATGTGTGTACTGCTCAAAACTTGTAGTGTCCCTCTAGTCTTAACTGTCACATATGCAAAGTCTTATAAGCCTTATCTGTAGACAGGCCAGCAAACAGGTACGTGAACTCAGATGCACAACCACCTGCTAGTAACTTTACTGTCTCAAAGGACTGAATGAGCTGCTGGATGATGTGTTAGTGCAGCATTAGTGTAGAAGTGGAATAACCCTGCAGTGAGTCAACAGTTCTGCATTAGCAGAGTTGCAAAAGCTTTCTCGCCAACACAGACCTAAGTGTTGTGAAAAGATGAAGTTAAAATAACACCTTGATGTAAAAAGATATGAAAAAAATGCATGCTAAATAAATATTTAGCATCCTGTTTATTTAAGAAGAGAAACAGACAGGAGAAAAAACACAGAGAAAGAGGAGATGAGAGCAGGAGGTGGAGGGTGTGGGAAACCTCCAGGCCAGACAAACACCCTGGTGGGTGTGGACAGGGAGCGAGATGTGCAGTGGGAAGGAGGTATTTGCAGACACATTGACCCACCTCCCTCTGCAGCTGGCTGTGGTCCCAGGGTGTAACCCCACTCACCTCCATTGTTCACCTCGGCTTTGCCCCATACCACCACCATTTACAAGAGCGGCCGCCCTGATGAGCACACACGGGTGTTGCTGTTTACTCTGCATGCTTAGCCTTCACTGTACAGACCAGGCCTTTCCTGGAAAAGAAAAACAACTGATGCTAAGTTGATAACAGCCTCTAATTAAACACGTATTAGTATTTTGTTCTTAATTGAATCATGAGTGCTGACACGTACTTTAATCTAGTAATATTGTTTTTAATTAAGATTGTAATGAAGAAAAAACGATGTGGAGTGCAGGGTAGGATAGAACTGGTGCAGCTGACAGCAAACAAAGCCACGAGCAGTAGTTATTTAAAGCTGGCATGCACATTTCTTCATTTTGCCTGTCTTCAGAGTCAACAATACAGATCGCCAGACTAGCCATCAAATCTAAGTTATAAAGTTATTTCAATAGTGATCAATTCCGGTCATTTTGGAGAGCATAATGGCCCACCTTAGTGCTAAATTCACATTCATGGAAACACACAAAATATTTAACTGCACACGTAGATGAAATGTAGGCGGCATAAAATGTAATTACTTTCATTACCTCTTTACTAGCATAAGAGTTACATAACCAGTATCAAATCCATGGGTAGGTTATAAAAGGAAGAACATATTTGCTTCACTTTAAACTTATTGTTTCAGTAGTAATTCAAATCAAGCTTATTCATTGTCATTTTCTTTCTTGGAAGAGACTTGGCCAAGTGAAGAACACAGAGGCAAACATGCAAGTTGTGGGTGGTTGACATACCACAGTGTACTCAAACAGAATAGTAAGTATGTCCTCCTTTGGCACAACAGTGTGGATACAGCAGGCTACAACTTTAATTTAAAAGGCCTGATTATATCTTGTATCACAGTTACAGTATGTCTCCATCTGGAAGAAATAGACGTGATTCATACACCCTGAGAGGCTTTTTGATGATTTTGGGATTCTTTCATTTTAAACTGTGGTTTTGTGGATCCGCCCACCTTAATCACAGACTCCAACACTGAACTCCAGGGAGGATCCCCACTTCTGAGTTTGTGAGTCTATCACTGTTTGCATTTGTGTTTGTGTTTAAGTACTGGCTGAGCCGAGTCTAGCGACAAGGCGGACTATACATAGGTTTAACTCTGCACACGGTCCCTCTCCGGGCCTCCAAGGAAGATTATCTGAATCCTGGTTGTGTAACCAATGATTTAAAGCAGCCAATAATGTCAGTCAGTTAGAGTTGTGCTAACACTTATAATATAGTTTCTCAACACTTTAACACATTATTAGAATGTAAAACAATGGAACGTTTCACTTAACAAACCTGACATTTCTTCACAAGCTTGCGTGCTCTGCAGCAGATTCAAACAATTCGTCTTCTTTCCAATGAAGATTAATTTCTCCCAGAAAACTAAAGTAGGTCAGGGCTATAATACAACTTTAATACTCAGTCCTAAAATAAAACGTTTTTTATGAGCAAATAAACACAGTATATAAACTAACATTAAATATGTTGTTAACACTGTTTTAAAAAAAAACAGATGACATATTTCCACCATCGGTGAACAAGAATAAAAAAAAATCAGAAAATACTACCATTTCTAAGCATTGACAAGTTTGGCATCAGCACTTGAAGGGTTAATAGTAAATCACACCCAAAGCAAGTGCAGCACACGTATAGTGGGGTCAATTGTGTCTAATAAAGCATTATTTATGCAAGGCTTGTTTAGTGAGCAATACAACAGACATAAGACAGTTGCGGAACCAAAACTCGTGAATGAACTGCACTGAGGGAGGGTGTCTTTTATTGCTTAGGATATTTACTTCTTATTTGTAAGAGGAAGAATGTGTTTGTCAGATGTTATAGCCTTGCTGATAGCGGTGCTGCCTTCTTATGCTAGTACAATGTAAATGCAGACTCCATGTGATGGTGTGCTGATGTATAGAACCTACTATTGTTACTCTAACAGTGAATCTCATGTGGCGACGCATTAAAGCCAGGTGCAAACAATCACGCTTTTATTCATATCAGAGAGCGCTTTTGTTTGGCTCCTAACTCCTTCTTGAAACTTTACAGGGATGGCTGAGGTCCTTCACGATCTTCCTGGCCTTGGTCCAGCACCGCCTGCTGTAGATTGAGTGCAGGTCAGGGAGCTCGGAGCGGATGGTGCGCTCAGCTGATCGCACAACCCTCTGTAGAGCTCGTCTGTCCTGCATGGTGCTGTTCCTGAACCAGGTTAAGATGTTTCCCGTCAGGATGCTCTCCTCAGGCTCTGTGATGTAACTTGAACCCCAAAATACTAACATCTTGGAAAAATGAGGATTTAGGAAATTATAACACTTTACAAATATGTCCAGACTTCAAAATTCTGAACTATATATTAAATCACTAGACAAACCCTGCCTAGTTTTCCCATTTTAAACAATGTACAGAGCTATTCCAGTGGCCTAATAAAAAAAGAAAACAGGGAGATTTCACCAAAGCAGTTGTTTTTTAATGACATAAGAATTCAAGATGCTCTTCAAGACCCCTTTTCCTGCATTCTCGAAGTACACTTTACATTCTTTTTATCCACTTGGTCAGCAGTGACCTTCACATTTTAAGACTCTTTAATCTCCTCGTCTCAAATTGTGTTTGTTGAGTCTTAATTGTTTGTGCTTGCATTGTGTTGTTACACCCATGTAAGCAAATCATGTATTAAGAGGATTTTCATGAGGTACTTACCACACTCTGTTGTATAGTCTAAATCTGTGGTGGGATTCACTGGGACATTCTACTGTGAAATGCAGGGAAATACTGCAGACTGAAGGCATCATTTGCATTTAAAATGCTCAGCAGAACAATTCCAAGTGGCATTTGAATGTTAACTGACACGCTGGACATTTTCTTACACTTACTGATGACAGATATCCACCGAGAACAGAACGTAGTGAGAGTAAAGTACGACACACAGTAAGGAAACTCCCTTAGCAGTTATTAAACCTCCCTTCCCCTCCAGCATTAACTTGACAGCTACATGCTGCAAATATAGAAGGTCGTTTCACTGATGGCCAATGCGACACTTGTATATAAGTGTGATGGGACATCCCCAAGTCAGAAATAACAGTTTCATTCTAGAGCTAAAGGCTAGTGTATAATATGAACTGCTGTATTGCTGCCTACTTTCTTGACATAAAGAAACTTACATTTGGGGAATTTAGAGGAACGCTCACACATTTTTTCCTGTTTGCTTTGACCTATTATGTTTATATCTGGAAATACAGCACATCCTGTTTTTAAATCCTGTTTCCTTTCTTCAATTGATCATAAACCGAGGCTCTCACTTTCTCACATGCTGATTCTGTAGCACCTGTAAAGCTTCGCAAACAGGCCACTGTTTGCTCTAGCTGTTGCAGTTACTCCTGCTGAGGTGACAAACTGTAGGGGCAAAGGGCTACAAGCTGTAAACAATAATGGTGGCCAGTTACTGCAAAAATGTGAATTCCTGTTTGAGGACAAATAGAAGTTTGAGGAAGAGTGCGTACTTGTGAAGTCGATTGATGTCTTTTCTCTTTCTGACTGTGGCCTGTTTACTTTTGGGTGGCAGCTTCAGTTGAAACCGTGCATGAGTATTTGTTGGCACTAAGCCATCTCAGAAATTTTACTGTGGTTGAACGCAGGTAGACAAAGTCTACCAGGTTATAAGCTACGCCTGGTCCTATAAATTATTATCTTTCACTGCTGCCTCATCCGTTAACACCTCTTGTTTTGTTTTGTTTTCAAAAAGCGTTGGCTTTTTGGCACTGGATCAAGATTTATGTTGCCTGACTAATTCAGTTTTAAATTCTGCAAGACATCACATGCAGGTAATAAAATATAGCTAAAAAAATACTGTTTAAATTAATTTCGAAAAGATATACAAATGTCTGTTGACAGGAACTATTTCACAGACAAAATAATAAGCTAATCAGTCCACCAGTCCAGGAAAAAGGAAATGTATTTCAGGGAAGGCCTTGTAAAGCCTGTTGCTTCATTAGAATCCTTTAGAAAAGAAAAGAATGAGGAAACTTTTCTATCCAGCACAATTTACCCAGATAGCTGGAAGGTAAAATAAATGTTTAATTAAAAAAAAAGAAACGAATTGAGGTAAAAAAAAAAAAAAAAAAAAAGGTGAAGTTAGCATAAAGGCATTTTGCCTTTCAGACTAATATAGTAGCTGGTAACTTTTAGACTTTGCTGAACAGAAAGCTTGTAAATGCTGCACACACAATGGAAAAAAGGCTGGGTCCATCTATGCCAAAATAAGCCTTGGAGATCCACGAGTGAGGCTAGTTAATAAATATATTAATGTGGACTTGATAAAAAGTCCCATGCAAGCAGGCAAAAATAACGGACTGAAAAATTTAGACTTTATGTGACAATAAGGCTTGACTGGAAATTACAGGGAACTCGATTTTACTTTGCAAACAGAGTGAAACACTTTATGTGCAAACTTACATCAGCATTGCGACCAATCACAAGCTTCAAGCTGATTGCGTCAGAGCAGCTGAAAGCCTATCGGGTTTCACCACGATGGTAGAAAAGATCGCAGACACAGCCCATTTTCTTTAGGCATTTGAGAATTGTCGGGGCTCGGGTCAACAGGGAAACCTAAAGGTTTCTACTGACTTTAATACGGACACCCGGTAATTTCTGAGTTCAGACAGCAACACAACAGGATACATCAACATGGTGGTTGTAGCAGCTGGGGCTGGAGGAGCCCACAAAGTCCTTCTCATATCAGGGAAGCAATCCGGCTCACAGACGGCCCTCAGCCGGCCCATCTCTGTCGTTTTACCGTCAACGGCCAGCCAAGTGTCGTCGGATTCAGACTCCAACACTTCTGCAGGGCCGCCGGTGCGAAAAAGACAGAGACTCACACATTTGAGTCCTGAAGAGAAAGCGCTTCGCAGGTTTGTTCAAAAATAAACCCTTATCTATAATTATATCTGTGTGTTATTACTTATTTCTAAAGCGTAAATGGGGCCATTGTTCAAGAAATTAATACAGAGACACACCCAAAGATATCGATCCCCTAGCAAGACAATAGGTGCTATGTTTACGGTTTAGTTCAAATGCCAAGAAAATATAAATGCAAGCTCAAATGCTGTGTGACTATAGCGGTGTAAATAGGTTATCTCCGCACTATAACAACTGTCATGTGAAGCTGTTAAATATCATAAACGTTATCGTATCTGCGCTGCACTTTAAGCTAGCTGGTCAAAAGTATGTGAGGGATTTAAATGTTGGTGGACCCGCCCGGCTCTGCTGTTACAGAGCAGGACATTGATATCATGCTTTGCCTGCGTGGCAGGAACATGGCCGGTGATTGCGCAGTACTGTGAACTCAAAGTCATGTCAGAGGGCTTAGTCAGCATCGTGGAAACTAATTTTCCCCCCACTCCTTCCTTTTTTTCCCCAGGAAACTCAAGAACAGAGTGGCAGCTCAGACAGCCAGAGACAGAAAAAAGGCAAAAATGGGGGAGCTGGAGCAACAAGTCCTAGAGTTGGAGCTGGAGGTATACACTGTTACACATTATAGCCATAGCATTAATTTGTAATTGCATGTCTTAGTATGAAGAAATGCAAAGCAATTTTTTTTTTTAACCGTTTGTGCCATTTCATGTGATACTTCACACTTTAGTTCCTGAAACTGTTGCAGGTTTCATTCACAGACATCTGTTTCCTCCTGCAGAATCAGAAACTTCACATTGAAAACAGGCTACTCCGGGAAAAAACAAATGGCCTGCTCACAGAAAATGAGGAACTGAGACAAAGACTTGGATTGGACACTCTTGACTCGAAAGAGAAGGTAAAAAAAGAATGGAGAGCTGAGAGGGGAAGTGGTGTGGGCTGGATTGCAGGGATTGGAAAATTGTATTAATTCTTTTTAAATCTTTTTTTCCCTCAAAGGTTCAGGTTATGTTGTCCACCGGGAACGATGCAGATTTGGGGATCGGGTCTTCTGAGTCCGCAGCACTCAGGCTATGTGTGCCTCTGCAGCAGGTGCAGGCCCAGCAGTCCCTAAATCTGAAGACTTCCCAATGGATACAGATAGTCCTGACTCTTCAGACAATGAGGTGAGTCCCTGCTAAAGTGTGGGTCTTAAGATTTCCACCAAAGCGCCACAACAATTCAGAACGAATACTTATACCCCCTTTCTTTCTCTCCCTAGTCTGATTTGCTGCTGGGCATTCTGGACATCCTTGACCCAGAGTTATTTCTCAAGTCTTGTGAACCAGACTGCCAGGAGCCGCAGGTCCTGTTGCTCGGAGGGGGTGAGCCAGTACCTACCACCCCATCTCCAACTGTGGGGCCCACATCAGTTAAGCTGGAGACCCTTAATGAACTGATTCACTTTGACCACATCTATACAAAGCCCGTGGAGGAAGTGAGTAGTGGGCAGCACACCGACTTGGAGAGCGGCACAAATGAGAAGAATGACGAGGTAGCCTTCCCCGTTACTGAGGTCATGGTGGAGGAGGAGACCATCTGCGTCAAAGATGAACCACAGGAAGTGGTCATCCCTGCATGTAATAGTCAGAGTCAGGCAGTTGAGCTTTTCTCTGGACCCTCCTCTCCTGCCCTCAACAGTCTGGAGAAAGAAGCCTGCCTGGCGGACACCTACAGCGACTCCGGATATGAAGGTTCCCCTTCCCCTTTCAGCGACATGTCGTCCCCCCTGTGTGCAGAGAGTGCCTGGGATGACATATTTGCTAATGAACTATTCCCCCAGCTTATCAGTGTCTGAATCAACCCCTCTACCCAATAATACAGATGTATTTCCATAATGTATATACACATGTAAGGGTTAATGTGTAGCCTAATAAATTACAGAAGCACCCTATTTGTCATTAACAGAACATCTGAACAGGATAATATTCAGTCTCCTTTTATTACAGCCGGTCTGTATCCATCTGTGATAGATGGAGTTCTAAATAGTTTATATTAGCATGACCTAATTTTGCATATGATTTAATAGTTCACTGGTAGGTGAATCCATTATTTCTGTAAAAAAAGTAAAATTTTAAGGGGGAAATGGAACCGATCATTTAAATATAAATTATTTATCTGTTCTGCTTTGGAGTCGTATGTATGCTTGTTTAAAAAAAAAAACGTCTTCTTCTTATTTTTGACTGCTCTCCTTGTAGTGTAATTGCCGCATTAAAAAACTTTTTGCATCGCATCTTGTCTCTGTATTGTGCCATTTTATGAAATTTCTATTTTTTGCAGGATGCTAATACTCACATTTTGTCTTATTCTCCACCCGCTGTGCTGGGGACCAAATTAAACTTTCAGTCTTTAATCACGTTATCTATATACTAGTTTAATAGACTTTTTGCAGATGAGGCATGAGTCACATTTGAAGAGCTGATGGGAGTCAACATGAGAAATCTAACTCTTCCATACCTAGCTTTTATGATTTCTACATGAAACTTTACACAGGTTTTCCTCCATTAGGTTTACACATAGAAGAAAAGAAGGCAAGATGTAAGATTGAAGAAGCATAAACTTGTGCTTTTTAAAAAAAAAAAAAAAATTTTTTTGGCCTTTTTTCAGCTTTTTTAGATGGATACAGGAAAGAGAGGGGAAGACAGGCAGCAGAGGCCCGCAGGTCTGACTCGAACCCGGGCCAGCTGCTCTCAGCCATGCGGCATATGGTCGCCTGCTGAAATTTAACAAACAGTTGAGGCAATTTATGGCAACTTCTTGGCTTTATATCATGTCTGTAAAACCTTGGATTGCTTAAAACTTAAACTCTGACTATAAATCTGAACAAAATCAATGAAAAATGTTTACCTTTCACAGTGTAGTTTTTGTGACCGGTGTATTTTCTCGCTTTGGAAATTACTTTCTCATAGTATAATTTGGTTGTTGATGTTACTCTACCTGAAGATGAAAAAGAAAAGCTGAGATGAATCAGATTATAAGACCTGTAATCAGCACTGAAAATAACTGTTATAGACACACAAAGTTCAGAATTCTATAGACGATTACTAAGACAGATCATTTTTAGAAGACGTGTCATCTTTTGAATCACTTTATCATCTTACTTCAACTCATCAGCCTGTTTTTCTCTTCTAGTTTTTCTTTAGTCGAATCATGGTTTATTCAGTTACGGTTATCTTGGTGTAGTATGTATGAGCAAAGGTTAGGGTACTTTTTAAAGATATCTGGTCAACTTTCCTGTCCTTGTTTGTTAAATACCCTTACATGTGCAAACACAGTGTTTATAGGCCCTCTTTCTCCTGTGCAGCACAACGTTGCTGATCCAGGAGGAAGGGCTGCATTACATAACACTTCTAATGTTACTGGGAGTTTCCTGGGCTTCTAACCTGAGAGAATTTTTGTCAAACCTTTCCATGAAAAAGAGGTCAGCAGGTGTAATTGGTGTTTTGGCTTAGTGTGAAGAGGATAAGCAGAAGAGGGGGAAAACACCATGGCCCTCAGTCATTTATTTAAATCACAATGAGGCCTCCTTGTATGCTAGAGGAGACAGTTTCCCTCTTTTTTGGTCCCTGAAGGTATGATTGGTATGACCCACCCATTAAGTAACAACCTTAAGAGTCTGTCCTTGTGAGCTGATTATATCAGGTTTTTAGATGCAGAACTGATCTTAAAACTACAGGATCAAACTGCCCATCTCCATCAGCTTTAGCTCCTTTATATGATTACAAAGCGCTGTGAAAGTATTTGCATGTCCTTCTTTGTTTTATAGCATCTGTGCTGTATGGAGTAGGTGTCAGCAATAGCAAAGACAAACAATAAAATCATAAATTCAGCTATTTCATTGATCTCTACTGACTTTTTATGTTCTTGCGGCAGGATTAAAAAAACCACAACATCCTTTGACGTAGCTATGTGTCAGCTACTTTGAAATAGTGAGGTGAAAAACTGAATTTCCTGTTTTGAAAGCCACAGCAAAGACTAAATCAGCCTTACAGCTGTTGAGCTGAAACTAAAACCTATCTGCTGCTCCAGCAGGTCTTTCGATTTCAGGTTGTAGATTCTGATTTATTTAGAGAAAACAGGCTAATTTCTGTTTCGACATGGTGTGTATCCGTGTGTGGAGTCTTTACCCTGCCAGATCCTCATTGCAAAATCAGTATGATGTCCATTTGCACCCTTGTAAAAACAGAGTAGGCAATTGTGCAATAATTAACAATGAGTCAGTGTACATCATGCTTCCTGACTCCTGTTTATTCTACACAGGCATCCTCATGTAAACCAAACTAAAGACTTTCCATTATGAGAAAATGTTAAAGTGAGCACTCTACTGACGTTTAACATGTGGGAAACAACACTTTAAAAAATCTTGATTCTCCTGATTCTTTTTTGAAAATATACTTCATGTTTAGAAAAAAATCTGGTACTTGATACCTTTGTAGCATAGATTAAATTCAATTCAATTTCATTTATACAGCGCCAAATCACAACAACAGTCGCCTCAAGGCGCTTTGTATTGTAAGGTAGACCCTACAATAATGTAGCTTGCCATCACCAGTGTGTGAATGTGTGTGTGAATAGGTGGATGACTGGATGTGTAAAGTGCTTTGGGGTCCTTAGGGACTAGTAAAGCGCTATACAAATACAGGCCATGTACCATAATACATACAGAGAAAACCCCAACAATCAAATGACCCCTTATGAAAAAGCACTTTGGTGACAGTGGGAAGGAAAAACTTCCTTTTAACAGAAAGAAACCTCCGACAGAACCAGGCTCAGGGAGGGGCGGGGCCATCTGCTGCGACAAGTTGGGGTGAGAGAAGGAAGACAGGATAAGACATGCTGTGGAAGAGAGACAGAGATTAATAACAGACGTCTATTAACACATAGTGAGTGAGAAAGGTGACTGGAAAGGAAAAACTCAATGCATCATGGGAATCCCCCAGCAGCCTACGTCTATTGCAGCATAACTAAGGGAGGATTCAGGGTCACCTGGTCCAGCCCTAACTATATGCTTTAGCAAAAAGGAAAGTTTGAAGCCTAATCTTAAAAGCAGAGCTAGTGTCTGTCTCCTGAATCCAAACTGGAAGCTGGTTCCACAGAAGAGGGGCCTGAAAACCGAAGGCTCTGCCTCCCATTCTACTTTTAAATACTCTAGGAACAACAAGTAGGCCTGCAGTACGAGAGCGAAGTGCTTTAATAGGGTGATATGGTACTACAAGGTCATTAAGATATGATGGGGCCTGATTATTTAAGACCTTGTATGTGAGGAGCAGGATTTTGAATTCAATTCTGGATTTAACAGGAAGCCAATGAAGGGAAGCCAATACGCCAATAGATTCAACAAAGAGCTGGACACATTCCTCAGAGATTTGCTGCAGTGTTGTCAACAAGGAAATTATAACACAGAAAAAAAGGTGGTCACTGAATATTTTCTCTTTTTTGGAGAACAAATAGCTCCAGATCAGCTCATTCCCTGTAAACCAAAGATTTTGTGCAGGAAATTACAGTAAAACACAAGTTTCTGAAATACTCAGACCACTCTGTCTAGTACCAACAACCATGCCATATTTAAAACCACTCAAATCATCTTTTCTTTCTATTCTGATACTCATTGTAAACTTTGGCAGGTTATCTTGAGCTTCTCCTTTAACCTCTGGCATCAACAACTCACCTCAAAGTACAAAATTTGCTTCAAAAGTAACACTTAAAAAATGATGTTCAAATAAACAATTAAAAAACATGTAAAAACCTCACAGAGCACTGTAAAAATAAAGTCTGTTATATTTTTAATACACATACAGGGCTGATGCTGGTCAATAGTAATGTTGGGCAGATATACTGGTGCATATTTAGGAGAAATACATATTTAGGCAGTGAAATCCATTTAACAAACAGCAACAGTGCATAAAGGATTATAAAAGAAGGTCAATAAACTCCAGACTACTTATTTAGATTTGTCTATCTTACAAATTCATATAAATAACAATATAAATAATATAATAACAATATACAGTGATGTAGATTTTTCAGGTGTACAATGAAATCTATGTCTTTTTACAATATTAATAACATCTTTCTGTAAAAATCATGTAAGGTGAAAAAAAAGGCACCACAACTCGGAGAGCAATATGAAGATACGGGAACAATTCCTTCCTGAAATATGATCAAATAGCTGTACACCCTTCCCTTTTTTGTCACGTCAATCCTGGTAGTTACAGAAGTCTTTCTCTACACAGGTTAACAGAATCACGTTTTCTTGTGTGAATAATATAAGTCAAATTACGCTTAATCAGCAGATTACTGTTTGTAAATATAAACATTTGCTTTAGAAGAACATGAGTCAGTCAGCAATTTAAAAGGCGGCATATTTATGACTGGGAGGTTATCTTTGTAAGCCACTTGATGTTCATTACATGGCATTAAATTATTACATAGGTTGGATTCTCGATCTGCCTTTACTTTTAAACCCTTTTAAAATATTTTTCTATGGTATTCTACAGAAAAAGTAAGTCTAATCTGTTTGTTTACATGCTTTTATGAAGCCTGCATGCCCTGTTAGAAAAATCCACTGCAGTCACCTTGCTGTATCAGCAGGTATATTATGTTAATGTTGATACTGAACATATATGCATAATGTTTTCCCTTAAAATACAATACTTTGGTGACTGCAAATTCTGATTACTTTCTTCATTTAGGCTTGTTTTCATTTTCCGAAAGGGTCCTAAATGTGCACTTCTACACCATCAGGAACCCAACTTGCTTCATAGTGTCAAAGTTCATACTTAAATTAAAGCCAGATTTGTCATGCTAATATGACACTGTTGTCACCTGTGCATGGATTTGGCTAAACCTTAGAGCATGTCTCGAGTTACTTCACTCAGCAGGATTATAAAGAGGATTGCTAAACCTACACTGCCAGCTGCCCTCTTCAATGTCAGTGCGGATCCACAGATAGAACTTTAAAGGTCTTTATAATGAACATTAAAAATATCTCTTTTAGATTATATCTTTATAGCCTGCAATTTGACACAAGGACAGAAACTTGTTCCAGTACTTTTCTCTTTTTTTTCATTGTTATCTTTAAGAAAATCTACCAGCTGATCAAACAGAATTTAGACACAAAGTGAATCGTGTGCAAAGCAAACAAGAAGTCAAGGCAGCTAGAAGGCCATAACATGCCTCATGTGACAGTTTTCTCATGTGAGGATAAGTAGAGTTGCTGGCTGGGGGTGAAAGGTCCACCAGACCCAAATGAAGAATAAAAATGGCTCAAACACTCACTCTGGTCTCAATGTTAAAAGACTAATAAACGGATTACAACCTGAAGTGGTGAATGGGATACAGGATTGGTACTGAGAGAATTTTACGAATGACTTTATGAATGAGCTGGAGATAAGTGAGTCATTGTGTAGGTAACTGCCAACAAACGTCATGTGTCCATCTCTGTTTGTGAACAGGGAGAAACACAATGTACCCCCATGTTTAAAAATGACAGTGCTGTCACAGTACGGTAACAGTCTTCCAGTTTCTAAAGGTGTGGTTCTATTCCCATAATAGAAACCAACCACGGTATTTAAGCCTGGCTTGTTTTACTGGATCTTAGTGAGGTTGAACATACCATACGATTATTAAGCATTCAGTAAATGATTACACAGTTTAAAAGCCATCAATCAATCTTTTCTTCTTAATTACACCGCTCGAGCTGCTCTTTTTGCTTGGAAGAAAAAAAAAACACCAAAGGAAATGATAACACGACTATCCCAAACCTCATGTCAGCCGTTTTTAGTTGCTTCACAGCTTCAAGGTATCTGCAAACAAGAGACAATGACGTACACATACCATCATAAGCTCACACACACAGACACACTCAAACCTTGTGCTCAGTTGACTCTCAAGCTGTGGCAGAGATCTTTATCCTCAGTTACCACTGGCAACAAAAGATGGTCAGTCAAGTGTGTTAATGAACGTCTGATCCACAGCACTGAGCCAGAACCCACTGAGGGAGCAGTAACGCTACTTATGGCCGTGCTCCAGAAAGTCAAGAATATGCAGTTCTACAGTTAATGTTATACAGTAGAATTTTACAGCAATTTAGTTAATATCTGCTTCATCTTTCTCACTGAAAAACACCTTAAACAGTCGTATATTTTCTTCTCATTTTGAGACCAAGAACTCCAGACTTGTTGTGTGGAACAAAATCCTGCTTGTTCAGTCAAATCCAGAAATATTGGACCATTTTTAATACACAGCTATTTATTTTTATGGACCAAAATGTAGTTGAACATCAATCAAAAAGTTTCAATAGACAGCTGTTAGCTGTTATTTCTTCATTTATTAAGCAGGTAAAAAGGTTTAAAGTGTTTTTAAATGCTGAATATTATGCAATGACCAAGTCAGACATCTAATTTTTACCTGAATGAGCTTCCATCTCAACTGCTGAAGACAAAATTAATGGCAGAAAGCCCACCAACAATAGACACAATTACAGCAAAAGACTGGCAAAGCATCACAAATGGGAATGTATTCATGTTAATGAATGTCCTTACAAATATAGCCAAACGAGCGTGCCTGTGTTTATAGCCCTTCCCTCACAGCGAGGCAGCAGTCACTCGAGTGGAAACACTGAGATAAGAGTGACTACAAAGCGAATGAGTTCTATCCAAAAAATGAAAACTGCTAAATCAAAAAAACTCCAGGACTGCACTTATTCTGGTGAAAAATATCCAGCCAGACTGAAGATAATCAGATGTTTAACTGTATAGACAGGCAAACAACAGATGGACAGGCAGGGATTTCTCTAATGATAAGTGAGATTACATCACTCTTCACAATTTCCATACCTAACCGTATGTACCCATCAAATCCAAATTTGTACATCATTCTGCACACTCACGATCAAATAAACATTAATAAAATATATAACAATAGTAACAAAAACATCACATAAACATTTACTCAGAGAAAAACATGCTGTTTGGAACAAAATGTAATGAAAAAAAAGATGATGAGTCAATCTGTGCCATAAATGACATCACGTAAGCAGAAAGCTTCCCGGAGTGATACTTAATAGGCACAAGCTAATACATGCTATGGGAGAACTGGCGTCACACATTACACAAGCTGTCATTGCCATGGTTTCATTTCCTGTACATGTGGCAAGTGTGCAAGAGGCAGCCTGTTAACAAAAAGACAACATCAATCTGCTGGATTCCTCCTACACTGCGTGTCAGGTTCTCCCTTTGAAGCTCTCAGAGGCAGCAAACCCACGTAATGGAGATTCAGAGCAGATCAAGGGAATTTAAACTGCAAATCACGAATTCATCTAAATGACTCCAGCTCTCATTACCTTGACACAGTTTTGCCTTTTATTTGATCTTCAAATGTAATTTGAATTCTGCACCCTGAACTGTCTGAGACTGTTTACAACTTTAAGTTAACCAGATCTTTTAGATGGCCTTTCACAGTCTTTTCAAACCAGGGCTCTGGGCCTAAAGGCTCATCTGTCAGCTCATATTTGGCAATAACAGTCTACTTAAACATGATCACAGAGCTCAGACAGACTGGCATGCATACTCGTATGCAAGCTAAGTATGGTAATTCCTGTTTGGAATTTCAGCTTTCATGTGTTTTCACCAGGACCAACTGAGACAATAAACAGAGTTCAGCTGTCACAGGCTGTACTGTGTCTGTTGTAATATTAAATACTCCCACAGAGATGAGGTCTAAGAGATCAATAGAATTGATGTCAGGTGTAAACTTTGTACTGTATGTCAGCTTAACAAGGAAACAACTTAAGCTTTATTTAATGACTCATCTTATTATACAAGACTATGGACCCAGACATGGATTAAGGCTAGCACTAGACTAAAAACCTTACTCTAAGGCTGGAGCCTATCCCACCTGCCACAGGACGAAAGACAGGGTACAGTTAACAAGTCTTTCCCTGGCCTAACAAAGAGTTATAGATAACCATTCACATTCGTGGTTAATATAGAGTCACCAGTTAACCTAACCCCACGCATGTCTTTGGACTGTGGGAAGAAGCCATGTAACATGCAAACCCCACATACAAAGGCCCCAGCTGGTGGATGGATTCTGACTCAGGACCTTGTTGCTGTGAGGCAGCAGCCACTGCACCATCGTACTGCTCCATATTAACCTTAGTATACTTGTTGTGATATTTTGATACCACGGTAGCATTTACAGGATATTGCTTTGTAGTGAAAACTGTTACTCAATAAGGCCCATTTACTAGTTGTTTTTCTCTTTCTCTCTGACCCAAGAATTGATGTGTAAGACTCACAGGCTGGTACCCCAAGGTCGAAAACACCACAGAGACGAGACCACTTCCTTACTCCCATCCTCCCTTCTTTATCTCTTAGAAAAAGGCTCGTTAAAGGCCAGGTGGTTTGTTTCAGAATTCACTAATGAAAGAACTCTGTATTCTATGTCTAGGAGTGTATTTTGCTGGAATGATCATAAATTGTAGCTGAACTGATAAACTACACAAAGGATACTTCTCTGCTCACAAGGCAGGAAGACGTTTCCTTATTTGGTCTGTACCGGTTTGAACTGAGAATCTGCTGACACACGAACCTTTTTCCTCTATATAAGCTGTTGTATGATAAATAAACCTCTGAGTCAGTTTGGAATGACACCTAGAACGGTCTCCGTGTCTTCTTGTTCTTCTGAACTGCTCCCGGTACTCCGGCCGGTACCGTGATTGCCCGTTGATCATGCATGAGAATATTTTAATTTTGTTATATGTTAAAGGATGAACTCTGCTTATTGGTGCCCATGCCTTAGGAGGAAAAGCTCTATCTACGGACAGAGATTTCCTTCAATACTAGTATGCTATCTAGAGCACAGACAGCTTTGTGGACAGTGAATTGAATTAAAAGCAATCCTTAATAAACTTCCCCCCAAAATTGAAGGAATTCTTTCTCTGTCAGTGCACCCAAGGGCAGCTGTGGCTACAATGTAGCTTGCCATCACCTGTGTGTGAATATGTGTGTGAATGGGTGGATGACTGAATGTTGTGTAAAGCACGTTGGGGTCCTTAGGGACTAAGTAAAGCGCTATACAAATGCAGGCCATTTACCATTTACCATTTTTAATCAGAGTATAGCATCAAGTCGGTTAACCTTCCGGGATATTGATCCACTTAAGTAGCAGATGGGGTTGTTAATCAGTTTCAGCTGCTTTGGTGTTAACGAAATTACCAACAGGTGTCCTAGAGGAGAAAGAATGAGATAAGCCCCAAAACAGGAATGATTTTACACGTGGAGGCCTCGGACATTTTTCCGTCTTTATCTTTTCATGTTTTCACTCTTTTTGCATTTGGCCAAGGCAAGTGCCACAATCAGTAGCATGACGATGGCACTTCAATATGTGCCTTTGCTATAAGGTTTGCTGTGTCTCCCAGCACAGTCTCAAGAGCGTGGAGAAAATTCCAGGAGATAAGCAGCTAGTCTATGATAGCTGGACAGGGCCACAGAAGGTCCTTAACCCATCAGCAGGACTGGTATCTGCTCCTCTCAGTCTGTTTCTACGACCAAACAATTAGAAACAGACTTCGTGAGGGTGGCCCGACATCCTGTAGTGAGCACTTCGGTCAATGATTGTGTAGATTGGCATTTGGTGTAGAATACCAGAATTGGCAGGTCCACCACTGGCACCGTGTGACAAACATGAAGGGCCCCCACGTTGGCCCCCACGCAATGGCCCTCACACTGTGAATTGAATGGTAAGGTCCTGCAAATATTTAACCACAAATCATAGTGCACAAAAGAATAAAGGGTCACCAAACAAATTTATTGTCTGGGAACAAATAAAGGATTAAAGTCAGAATCTAGACATAGAGCACAGTATATTTAAAATAATCAGCCATGACAGCAGGGCTGAATTCTTACCACTACAACAGGTGGTTTCCCGCTGTACTTTAGTCTAACGTGACACAGCTAGTTTAGTAAAGACAGCCTTTAACCAGCTATACCAGACATGACTTTGATCTTGGGAAAAGTGTCATTTGTCACAATGACATAGAAGTCCAGTTAATCACTAGCTCTTGCCCTGATAGATCTCTGGAAAAACTATGGAGTAGAAAATTCCAGTGTGTTTGTGGCTTCGAGAACTGTGCAGTTACCCTTAACTATCTGAGCTGAGATAAGAGTGACTACATGTGCAAAGAGCTGACTACAGGGAAGTTTATCAGTATATGATAAAGTGCTAACCAAGGATACATGCAGTAGCAGGAAGATAGAAAAGGGGAAATGATGAAAGTGTGTTATGTGCCCATTAATAGATTTTATAAATGATCGGAATATAACTTAAACACAAGATTACTCTGTTTTCAAGCAACAAGAATTACAAAGAGGATATAATACAAAAATTAATAGATTGAATCTGAAATTGCAAAACAAGCTTAAGCTGCTTTATTTCACAATGCAAAATGTCGTTATTTAAAGTTGATTTCACTACGACTCAGTCTTTAAGCAGCTATTTCAAGACCCAACTTCAGGTTGCACAAATTTTCACCACTAATCAAACATTGCATGCAGACAAATTCACTTTCACAACTACAGGAGCACGGAGGGCCTGTCACTGGAGTAGAGCAAATATTGAATTTTCCTGTAGGTGGCTTTGGTCACTTTGCCTTTGATATCTTGTAGCGGAAAGAACACAGGGTTTTAAGATCAGGATGCCTACATGACTTCATCATTCACATTCTGCGTGTTCTATCATATTTAGTTCAAAATTTCTGGTACATTTTCAAAGACATGATTATTGTTACTGTTCTCATTTCTGACCGCTTGTAGTGATGATTAGACTTGTATTCCTAAGAAATGCTTTCATCAAAAGGCTTAAAATCCTCATAAAATGCAAATGTAAATGTCTAATTCTGTTGTGTTTTCTCCTGTTTTCCTCCTCTCTCACTACATTAAACTTCACTCTTTTTTAAATATGTTTTTTGTTGCTTGCACTTGAGCAATTTTATGATTAGATGAACTTTATTGAGGACAGCTTTCGTCCTTGGTTCTTTGCTCTCTACTTTAAGAACACTGTTCATGTTTATAACACTAAATCCAAGACCATGACTTTCACTTTCAGTTGCTTGACTCCACAGAAAACAAACATCAGACTGTGTACACGGATTCTCACTTATGTCCACACTTTAAGGCACCAGCAAGTCAGTCTTGCAGCTGTTGCAGCTGTTAAAACAGTTTGAATTACAAAATCTACATATACTCAGGATGAAGAAAACATGTATCCTGATCTTTAGTCCTTTTGTGAGTTATGTTGTAAAACCCTGGATCTTGTATTTGCAAGATCCAGGCATCTTTTGGCATCTTTTACTCTACCTGCATTATAACTGCACAATGGTAACTTTGTTATATTTTGAAATTTCAAGTCAAAACTGAGAAAACCTTGAAGACACTACAATATCTTCAGGGTTCTCAGACAAGAATGCTTCTTCCGGAGCCACAGAGGACAGGCTGATGACTGATTGATCTTTGAAACAATCAAACAACAAGTATGAAATGTATGAAATGTAAATTGTAGAAATCTATGCAGTAGAAACATTTCAGCTAGCTAAACTGGGGACATTATTGTAACCAATAATCTATTTGCAATCAATTAAAATCAGTTCATATTCATGTGCACAGTTATTTTGTGCCTTCATCTCCACTTAGTCTAGACTAAACGCCCCGAGACGTGAATTCTAAAAGCCAAGTGAGACCTTCAAATGGAAGAATTCTTGTCCCTCCTCCCTCATGTTTTGGTTTGCCACTCTACACACCACCTTCCCCCTCTCCAGGGCCCAGTGAAGGCTGTGGGACTGTAGCATTCTTGAAATGTGTGCAGGCTTGCTGCTGTCTCTATTCCCAGTCCCACCCTCTCTTTCCACTCAACTTTTAACAACATACATACACAGACTATCTTATCATAAATGATAAGAAAGATTAGAAGGTGCCAGAAGTTTTTTTTTTAAATTGAAAACAGAATTTAGATAACACATAGTAATTTTTATTAATTAGACAAACATGATTTTCCTTACTTAAAAAGGAATGTCAAAGATAACTAAAATATCTCTAGGTAAAATGAGTCTCTTTCAGTTCCTCCAAACTCCTACCTGAGACTATAAAAAGATGGACCAGAGTTTATTATTGTTATCTAACAGAAAGAAAGTCACAAACACACTGAAAGGTGGCGTGGGGGTCAAAGGTCAATATGAGTTTAACTGGGTTCTGTGGTGTAACTTTTAGTATATTCAGTGAGTTATCCATTAACTCTGTGTTTACATCAATGTGCCCTTTTGAATAATAACTTGTAACACTTTCATTTATTAAATATATATTTTGAATCTCTTTACAGCACTTTTTGTGATATTGATTCATCCTTGCCTGTTCTGACAGGTTTTGATAGTCAAAGCACAGGCACAAGTAAGCCTTTAGAGGACAAGTTGTTCTTGCAAATAGGAAGTGGTTCTACGACGAGTTTCACATTTGGCAACAGCTACAGCGGTTTCCTTAGAATAAATAAAAGAAGAAGGAGTAAGTTAGCAAGAATAGCAAAACTAACCACAAAATACAAAAAAAAAAAAAAAAAAAAGAGAAAAAGAAAACAGAAAGAAAGGTTCTGGGAAGTTTGGGCCACACAAAACTTCAGCACACAGCACTAAAGATCTGAACGTTTTTACAATGTTTGAAGGTGTAATTCTGGGAGGCATTGCCAGTGACGTACAGAAAGATGAGCATGGTCTTGTCTTAGTTACAGTATCCAAGCCTGAGTTTGGGTCACCTGATGTTTGAGGGAGCATGATAATATAATGGGGCAGAGTGACCCTTAAACACAGCCGGGCATGATGCCCTTCCCTGGGCAGTTGGACCTGACGCTTAAGTTTAATTTGATAGATCAAAGGGAATCAAACAGACAACAAAAAGAAATAGATACATAAAGCAATTCCATCATCTATATTCCAAAGCAAGCTAGAACACTAATATACAACTAAAGTCTAAACTTAAATAAACACTCATCAGGCACTTTACTAGGTACACCAGTTCAAATAGCTAATCAGCCAATCATGTGGCAGTAACCCAATGCATCCAGGTATGTAGACGTGGTCAAGATGACCTGCTGAAGTTCAAGCCGAGCATCAGAATAGAGAAGAAAGGTGATTTACGTGACTTTGAATGTGGCTTGGTTATTTATACCAGACAAACTGGTTTATTTCAGAAACTGCTACTTCTACTGGGATTTTCCCACACCACCATCTTTACACACTGTTTAGAGAGAAAGGTCCAAAAAAGAGAGAAAAGAGACCAGTCTAAAGATTGTTGCTGACCGTGTCTATTTCTTTATTAACACAGTGCACCAATCTTCTGATGGCTGCTTTCAGCAGGGTAACACACCATGTTACTTGAACATGAAAAACAGTTTAGTGTAGTGTCCACAGTCCCTAGACCTCAGTCCAATACAGGACCTTTGGGATTTGGTGGAATGGCAGATTTGCATCATCTATGCACAACTGACAAAATCTGCACCAACTGTGTGTTGCTATCATGTTAATATGGACCAAAGTCTCTGAGGAATGTTTCCTGCACCTCATGAAATCTATGCCAAGAAAAATTAAGGCAGATCCGAAACCAAAAGGAGGTCTAACCAGATATGTAAGAAAGTGACCAGTGAGTATATATGTTGGCTTTGTAAGAATCAAAAACAGACTAATAAAACTTTCTCCAAAACACATTCACAGAAGAAGTTCTACATTTCCCAGTCCCCCATGTTGTCCTCCTTCTGAGTCAGAAACGAGACCTGAAACCAGACTTTGATGATCTGTTTAATTGCAGAATGATTCAGTTCTGAGCTTTGGAGTGGACAATGTTACAGACTGTGGTGAAAATGCCAGTGCCAACCCCCTAAATCTCTGCACAACTGTTCTGGAGTGTCATTTATCAGGTAGCTTCCTGTCATTAAACCATCAACTACTACAAGTTAGCGAAGAATGTATTGCCCCTCATTCCTAGCTAGCAGAGACGTGTTCAGGACACTGTTAGTGTTGGTCCAGTTAAAATGATGAATGCACTTGTGTTAGTCTGTTCTGTTAGTCTTGCAATGAGTTGAATTGACAGGAGTTAGAATTTTATTAGTCAGCTAAAGATTGGAGCAAGGTCAGGGAGGACTTTTGAAATGATGAGACTTTTTCAGAATTCATGATGAGAAGAAATAACTTCTTCTTTGCACTGTTTTAATACTGTACATATATTGATGTCTTGAGCATTGGTAGCCATGCCATTTGCTGTGTTAATGTATTACCTTCACCTGTTCTGAAAATACAAGTCATTCGCAGCTAGCTTCTATATGATATTCTAATTAAATTAAATCAAAGTAAATAAAAAAAACTAAATATGTTCAGTCAATGAGTGTCATATTTTTGATAGACAATTTTCACCTTTTTTTCTACCCCAACAACTACAGATGATAGTGTTTATTAGTATTTAAAATTAGTGCATCATGCATTTGGTCAATTTCGGTGCATTCAGAGCTTAAATTTCTTAACTGTGCCCTTACTATTATTTCTATTAGCCAAATAATAATGTTCTTCCATCATCTTTGGGATGATTAAACTTTCATTTGACTAGTGTGAGGTGCAGACCAATACGTCAAACAAAGTCCTTATTATCTTTTGAATAAACTTTTAAAATAAGTTTACATCACAAATGCAAAATATGATGTCTTGTGCAAATCAGGCAGGGTTCTAGCACCTTCACAAAAAGCTGTGGTTGAACTGTTTGGATTCCACCAATCTGTAAAACTTCTTCAGAACTCCTAGCATCCTGGAAACTTTCCCAGGTGGGCTGCACAGTAGAGAATGATACATATGATAAACATGTCATCAGAACTACATGGTGTTTATTATGCACACATATGTATACCACATGTACAGACATGTGGATGTGCATTCATAACTCTGGCATGAGTCCAAGCTAACGAACCACATTCCACACTAGATGCGACAGGCTGCATACCACATAGATTGTTGCTGTGGGTTTATTGCTCCTTGTCAAATCCTTTGGAGCTGACTGGTCACATGATGAGGGAGGGGGTAGTAGTCCGTCATGTGGCAAAAGGTTCAATAACCATGTTTAACCTCACTCTGCGGGGGGAGAAGAAAAAAAGGTCCTGTGAGAACTGATAAGCGCTAACATTCATTAACATTCAGCACACAGCTTTTACCGTAATGGCACACTTCCTGCAAGTTATTTCCTAATGTGAAATAAGCACACCCACACAGTTAACTCGGAAAACAACTTTTACATAAGTTCCACTCTCCGGTTTACTTTAATAGTTAAAGTTATACATGATAAAATAGGAGATTAGGAACTAGAGAAAGTTAGGCACCATGAGCCGTAATAAGGCTCAAGAAGCGATGATAGTATGAGAAGAACTACTTGTGTGAGCACAAAAATACTGGTTTCCTGAAGCAATCATGAACTGACAAAAGCAAACATAAGCACTATACAAATCTCTTTCAGCTAGTTATGCTATTCGAGTAAATAATTTGTAACAAAATGATGCTATTTTAGGTACGTCAGCAAAAATACTGGGATTAGATGATTACCAAAAACGGCTTTAAGCTTTAGAAAGTCTCCATAGTTCGGAGTAATCTTCTGAGCTCACACAGATAGGTAGACTTTTATCTTATGCAGCATGGAGGCCTCTGTGTTGATTACAGGGCAATGATAATGGCGACTTTTTGTTTGCTATTTCACTACACAATGTGGTTTTAACTTCCAAACACATAATAAGTCACTCCCACAAAAAGGCAAATTATATATATAAATATATATACATAGATTGTGTTTTGTTCTGCAGTGACAATAACATTAAGGCATTGACATCCACACCAAACAGTGAACTATATTTAGTTTAAACCCCTCTGCAGTCAACTGCAGTCTGCAGTATATAAGCACTTATTTTCTACAATCCCTGCAAGAATGGACCTGCACCATGACCATCTTTACGTTTTTGTAATTTTGTGGAATTGTACTTTTAGCCTGATCTTAAGCAAACATACTGTATGATTTTTTGAATAGAGGTAACGTTACACACTTGGTCACTTGTTTATTGCTTTATCTGTATGTTCAGAGTATTTAATGTAAATAATATTTAAAACTTAATAGTTATTACTATTAACGCATTACTTGCTCCTTAAATCCTGACCTTATATCTGACATTTCTTTAATTTCTATCCTCAACAAAGAAAAGAACGGATACTAAAGTAGTTCAGTTTAATATTAATGCCATAGTCTGCTCATCAGACCAGCTATTATCTCTGCATATTTGATGGCATATGTATAAACTGCATGCATATATGCTATTTATTTGCCTTGTTTACTGTACACGTTCCATCACCGATAAACACGGTTTAATACATGCATGTTACATTAACAGAAACATAAAAAAAACAACAGCAACAATATCTCCACTATGGCTGATACATATCCAATATCTCTCAGCGGTAAAGAATGATTCCAAATATTGCCTGATCCAGATTGATTTCTGAATTTAATGACATATATATTTGTAACATGGGATTACATTTTGATGCAAATCCATGTAAGCATTCTGACTAATCCTGCTAACATGCAGACAAACCTAATCAGATAATTTCCTTGACAAAGGTAATAATAGATTGCATAATTTTTGCTACTGGTAATTATTCTTGCTATTGTTTTCACAAAAGCAGTTATTATGGGCGAGCCGGTTTGACCTCCCACATCTAAAGTGAAGAATGACGTTTGGACTAAGGTGTTGAAAAACTGGAAAAAGTGACGGTTACAACAAGTAAGACCTGCTAAAATAGGGATTGGTCAAATGGGGTAAAGGTTTAATGGTGTGTAAAACTGAAACTAATAACTACATGATATCACATTCATTTCTTAGAAAATACTAAAATTCGGTAAGTTGGCTAAGTAGGGCTTAGTTCCATTGAAAGATTGGTCCTAATAGCATTTTTTTTTATAGCATTTGTATTTTTAAATATAAATATGAACAAACAAACCATCAGATAAGTACGTGTTCTGATTATTATGTTTTCTTAATTTATTTTTTATGTGAATTTGAAGCTATATTTGCTGTGTAATTCCGTGTCCATTTATGCGCATGTTTTCTATGCTTTTTAATTTATATAGACTTAAAATCACATGTCGGGGAGGCAGGTGAGAACACAGCTGGTGGTTTGGACTGATGATGGTCTTTTTCCCCTTTTAGTGAGGCGAGAGAGGAGAGAGGAGGAAAAGCAGAGACCAGCGCTGACCAGACTGTGGGTCGTTGTATAAACACCAAAATAAACCTGACATTGTGTGTGGAGTGCATTCTACAAATACGTAATTTCCCCCCTTTTCCCAGCCTCGTCTTTAGGATTTCATTTACTCTTCAGCTGTTAATCAATGAGTCATAAAGATTAATGCATCATCTGCAAATAATGATAATTTATGCTACCCTGTCAATAATCTTATACCCTTAATCTCACCATTCTCTATTATGAATTGGCGAAAGAGACCTGTAAACAGAATAAACAGATATGGGAGACAAGGGAAGCCTTGCTTGCACTAAACAAGATTTTGAGAGGCTACCATCAATTTTAATTCTTGCTGCTGGTTTTTAATGAACATCTTATGAAATCCATTTTAAGTGGTACTCTGTAACAGAAGGATCACTTAACTGAGTCAAAGACCCTCTCTTCTGTCCCATTAGTATAGGTTTTGTCTTATTTTGCTGTATGTGCCAGATAATGTGCAGTGCTCTTCCTGTGCATACTTAGGTCTGTCCTTGGTAAATCCTGTAGGTTACTGATTGATGTTGTTTACACTTCAGTTTATCTTTATGTTCTTTTGGTGTAATAGAGATTACGGCCTCTCTCTATGGGGGGAAGAGGGTTATGCAATCGGGCACTCAAAGGACACTCAAAGTTTTATTTTGGGCTTATTGATACTAGGTAGGTTCAGATAGCTTAGGTACCACTCAATTTGGCTTTATCTAATCGCAGCTGTGAGTAAAGATCTTTGTAGTGCATGTCAGAACTTTATTGGATCTCGTCTACTTTAAATATTGGCGTATCCTGGTTCAAGACAATCACATTGTAACATTGTATGCTTGTTGTCGACTCAATTTATATGCTAGTAATTCCACAGCTTTATTTATCACTTTGCATTTTTCCTGTTTCAGAAATTATTTCTTCTGTGTATATCTTGTTGATCTTATTTTATAGTTTTTTAACTGCTGTTGTTTTGTGTTAATCAGTCCTTTTTTGTTTTTTCTTCTTCTTTTTTTCTTTTTTTTCTTCCCTATCATTAATTCAGCTGATTGGACAATAATTTTACACCATGGGAGGTGGTACTTCTCCAATTTTGTTCTTTGAAATAGGTTCCTATTTCAGTTGCCATTCACCTTTTCACCAGGGGTTATTCAGGATATTCAAGTTCAGTTTCCATGAAGTAACATCTGGAATTCTGGTAATGCAAATTGTCAACTATATCCCACATAGCAAAATCGGTATGGCCCAGATCTGGCCCACACAATGTGCTTATGTGTGGGCCAACGGTGGCCCACACATGGGCCAGCACAAGGCCAGTTGCAGAGACACTGGTGGTCATTTCTGGCCCAGAACAGTTTCAGCTCTGGCCCCAGATGACAGCCTAATGTGTACCTTAATTAAACCATGTAATAACAACATGTGCATAATAGTGCAAAAGTAACATGACAAAACTCTGTTGAGGCAGTGAATGGACTTCTTATATAGCGTTTTTCTTTTTTTTCTTTTTTCTTTTTTGCTCTACTGCCTGAGCTACAGCCACCCACTGGCAAAGATGAGTAGATCCTCACTAAGTTTTGGATAAAGTGTACACTCACAAACCTGTCAAACCTGCATTTGAAAAGTTTACTATACTGCTAAAAAGTTTTAGCAGTATAGTATTGCAACATGGCATTTGGGTCTTCATTGCCAGACCTGGCCCACATCTGGTTGACATATACTCTACCATGACACCAGTCAGTCAGAAGTGCCAGCTTGATGCCAGATCTGGGCCAGACCTGTTTTCTATAAGCCTGGGCCACATGAACCAAACCACAATCGAGCCAGATGTGGCATGCCATCACATAGACAGTGCCATCTATGCCAGGCCTGGCCCATATCTGGATGACATACATCTTATCATGCCAGAAGTCAGCCAGCAGTGCCGGCTTGATACCAGATCTGGGCTAGACCTGCTTGCTATGTGGGATAGATAACGGATCTGAATGATCAACTGATCCCATATCACATATCTGGATTTTAAGCCTCTCTCTCTTAAAGGCAAGAAAGTAATCAGCTCTAGAGTAGATGGACGGTGGAGCAGGGAACACAATCTCAACCCAACACTGCCATGATATTCAACATTATGGTGTTTTTTTTTTTTCTTTTTGAAATTATAGGCTTATTATAGGCAGTGCTTTGTGTCTATATTGATAGCCTTATTTTCAGGTCCCCTCCACATCTCTGGGAACCATTTATCATCATATCAAACAGTCTTTTATAAAAGAGCATTCACTCCTCTGAGGAGTCAGAGCATAGCCTTTAAAGGGAATTACAAAGAAAATCACAAGCTGAAGGGATATCTCCTAGGACATAGGTGTCAAACTCTGGCCCGCGGGCCAAATTTGGCCCGCAGCCTAATTACATTTGGCCCGCGAAGCCATACCAAATTACTATTAGAGCTGGCCTACTGGTATTATACAGCTAATATATATATTGTTTAGTATTAAGCTTTGCTTGTTCCATATTCAGTTTTTCAGCAAAACTTGTTTGAGTCCATAAGAAAAGATTCACTCTTATATCTAGAGGAAGATTTTTTTTCAATAAATATTAACGTTAGCCTGCGACTTTGTTCCAGTTTTGAATTTTGGCCCACTGTGTATTTGAGTTTGACACCCCTGTCCTAGGAGCACATGAGAAGAGTACATACTGAGCTGCCACTGTAGCTTTGTTTTCTCAGCACTTCTTTACTTCACACATTCATTACAAAGTCATGGGTGTCTTGCCCAGGCCACTGTGCCTTGGACTTTTGTCCTCTTTACAACTCGCTGGTGTTGATGTACAAAATAAAGTTATTTCACCAGGTGCCTATTTGTGTCAATCTCTTGTCAGCTATTACATCAGTGTGTTTTGTTTTAGATCTGTAACTCTCCCTGGCTCTAACGTTGTACTTGTTTGTGTTTACAAGGGTTTGCACAAAAACAAGTAGGGTTGCATCAAGTCATTTCAGACCTGATTTATACGCCTATTCTGAAAAACAAGATCTGAAATATAATTGTTTGCAGACATTTAAGTAACATAAATGTACTTATGTCTGATTATGCTAAATCAGACTGTGCAATTCATGTCATCGCAATGGCGTTACTGTGGCTGTAGGTGGCTTTCATTCACAAGCGCATAGCGCCCCCTGGTGTTCATATTTGGTTACTACACCGTCAAAATAAAACTTTTTCTCTAATATGTAATCCCTTTGAATCAGCATCCAGCACTAGTTTATTCATAGATGCCATATGCAGTGATGCTACAATAAATCTCCCAGAGTATAAAGTGCTCATTAAAATGTTAAATACCGGCCTGGATGATTCAACTTCTGTATGAGCTGTGACAAAATTAATCACAGCGTGGAAAATGTGGGATATTTGGCTCTTATTAAAATGTACAGCACAATTCCTCATGAGGAATAGCTATAAAAACCTGCAGCTAAAATTGTAATAGCCAGTAATTTTTGCAAACTGGTTGGCTTTAGATTGAACAAATAGTTCTTATTTTAATTACCCCACATGAATGTGATGGATTAAGTCTGCACAGCTAAAAAAATTAAACAAATAAATGAAAAAAAGTTACTGGGGGAGGCATTGAAATGCAAAGATAAACCTCCTAATTATTCCAAGTTTTACAAATCCTCCTTTTTCATCAAAGAGCTTGAAAAACTACTTATTTTGTCACAAAGTATATGTAAAAAAAAAGAAAAGAAAAAGGAAACAACTTGTCTTTCAACTTCATTCACCAGGCAAAACAATGTAGTGTGGGCAGAGCTGCACATCTCCAGTGGCCAATTTCTGGATTTGAGACATAACTCTGGGGATTAGCTGGAACAGCAGTTAATTGCTTTAAACCAATGACGCTGAATTAATCCTTTTGATTTTTGGACTCCTTTTATGATTAGAGTGAGAGCAGAGAGAGAGGGAAAGGGAGGAAAGAGGAAAAATGTGTGAGAGTAATGGAGAGGAAAACAGAAGAAACAACAACCTGAGGATGACTCAGGGAGCGAAGGCTAGCTGAACAGTCTTTCATCAGGGGGTAATGATATGAAACCTGCAATCTGCAGTGGGTGGGGATGGTGGTGATGAGGAGATCAGATGACTAATTATATTCTTCTCTGGAGCCTGAAAAGTGCACTTTGGAAAGCAGTGCAGGGCAAAGCAGAGCTGAATCCTGACAGAAAGCCTGTGATCACCCAGCTAAAGAGTTTAGCAAACAGACCCAACTCTTATTTAAACTTCCATTTCTGACTCAGCAGTGCACAAGTGTGCGTGTACATGTGTTGGATGGGGAGTATAAATGTGATTTTTTTTTACTTTTTATTTAATTTACTGTCTTTATCCTTCTTTGAATTTTGTTCCTTTTATCCGGTTGAGCAAAGGATTAAGGGTTGGATCCTATCCCAGCTGACATAGGGCAAGAGGCAGGATACACCCAGGGCAGGTCTTTATTTTCCGATTTTGCTCATGTGAGTTATCGTGACTGTTGCATAATTGCGACATTTTTAAAAATTAATTGGTTAAACATTGGTTACAAAAATTAATGATGCATTTTTGCATTCATCGCCTTACAGTGATAGCACACCTCTGGTCCTAGTTATAGTGAACTAAAACGAAATTAAACCATAAAATTAAGCAAAAAACACTAATGATGAGGGATTTGGTGTATTTCCCTATCTAGAGTTTTTGGTGTGAGGTGTCCAAATTCAGGAGATATTAACTATAACAAACACTTTTCTTGTATGGAACCAGATTTCCATGCTTTGTATTTCCCAAGGCACCAAAAAGAAATTGCGACCTGGTTGCTGACAAAAGCCACAAACCTTGCTTCATGTAGGAAATGCTATGACCTCATCAAAGGTAGATTCATGAAACTGTGTTGGTGCAGTTCAACAGAAAGAAATTACATAAAGGTTAGGTTCCAAATTAAGGCTAGTGTACCCTGAGGAAAGTTACAGATGGCCTGTAGAGGTGGGGTTTACAAGTCTGTGTCTACTTTTAGTTGCTTACTTGTCACAAGGGTTGCCACGGTATCTCTGAATGTTTGATTTGGCAGTTTTACTCCTGATGTCCTTCCTGACACAATCGCAAAGGCAAATTTCTGTCTCCAGTTGGAAACAAACCAGTGACTTTTTACTTGTCAAGCAAGTGTATAACCTGCCACACTCTGGGATTAATAGTGAAAGTTGGGAGAAAGACCAGGGGGAAGACACGGATTTGAACCACAACCGCTGCCTTAGCGTTTCAGCATTTGAGCAAGGTCCCCTTCTCACATGTAGCACATGTAGTTTTAATGTACAAAACTCTTGATTTAGTGAAACAAGCAAACATGATGACAATAAAGGACTATTTTATTCAATTCTATTCTAATTTATTCTTCTCCATTCTAGTCTATGTTGATGTCTTGAGCTCTGGAGGCCAATCCATGACTGGTGGTGTTGTGTTGTGTGTTTTGGGCGATCGTGGCTCAAGAGTTGGGAGTTCACCTTGTAATCGGAAGGTTGCCGGCTTGGACAGTCTTGGTCATTGTGTCCTTGGGCAAGACACTTCACCCGGTTCCTACTGGTGGTGGTCAGAGGGCCCGGTGGCGCCAGTGTCCGGCAGCCTCGCCTCTGTCAGTGCGCCCCAGGGTGGCTGTGGCTACAATGTAGCTTGCCATCACCAGTGTGTGAATGGGTGGATGACTGGATGTGTAAAGCGCTTTGGGGTCCTTAGGGACTAGTAAAGCGCTATATAAAATACAGGCCATTTACCATTTTTCATTCCATTACTGGATTGGAAGTATATTTTGGTCATGCAAATAAAGCTGGTGCAAACCAGCTGCATCCCAGATGGTGGATCACACAGTAATTTTCTGCATTCCTAATTCCATCAGTTTTGACAAGATGCCAAACACCACTAGCTAAAATTTCAAATGTGACTTTAACTGCATAAGACCTGTTGCTAATGAGTTTCAGTCCAGTTCTTCTATAAATTGACACACCTCAGCATTTGCTCCGTGTTTCCCTTCCTTAATTAAGAATAGCTTTTTGAAAGCCACCCTTCCACTGAGACCATTTCTGGTGAGGCTTTGGTAAACAGTAGAAGCTAAAGAAATTGTGACAAATTGTGACAGGCTGCTAGCAACTAAATGCCCAAAGATAAAATTTCAAATGGGTTCTTTATGAATTTGTCTATTATGTGCAGACAATGCTGGTTCAACACTTGAGTTAGGTGCCTTCTTTTCTACTTGAATGATTAAAAATTCAGTGCTAAGCAGCTTAATAAACACATAAAAACAACAAATTCCTCTTAAAAGGGTCAGGCTCAAAGGATGGTATATAAAAGAGGGAAAAGCAGCCAATGTTCAAAGAAGAACTTCAAACCTTCAAAAAGCCTCAAGCACTAGTGTGCAATACCACTTTGAAAAATTACAAAACAGTCTGACTCCTTGTAAGCACAATATAAAGAAATGAGGGGTGGCTCAAGATTTTTGCACAGTGCTGTATACTCATTATATTTATTTAAGTGAGGCTATAGAGGCCCACATAAACACATACACTCAGAAATGTAATGCACACACAGTCTAGCCTTTAAATGCCACCTTCCCGAGCACACAGGGCAGACCCTACAATGTGATCATGTAATCTAGTCTATATCTTCTCATGTCTTATCATTCATAATCCAACCTTACTCAGAAATTCACACACACAAACGTGCAGCAACCAACAGAAGACAAAGCTTCTCCTCAATGAAAGATTTAACACTTCATTTATGTTACTTAATCCTAACCTGAACATGATTTCAATATCAAAGTGGGGTTAAAACCTTTTTATTCAACACCTTTACATTCAAATGTATTATTCACATTATTCGTCTGTTTTATGATCAATTTGTGATGTGAAATTGTGAAGTGCCTGACTATGCCTCAAAATTCAGAATCCTTTTTTTAAATTTTAGATTAGTCTTTTATCCCATTTTTCCATATGAGAGTGGTCATGAAAAAGGTTTCAATCAATGGCAGTTAACTGTGTCAAAAAAGTGTAGCTAGACTCAATGGCAACTACAGCCATTACTCAAAACAACCCATCTCAGTGCCTGCATTAAATTTCTATAAATTGAAGCAACTCTCAGAATAGAAATTAGGCCATTACTGTCTGTTTTCTTCCCTTGTTATTGTTGAATGTCAGCACACAATGGAGGCTCTTGGTTTTCGTTCTGAGGGACTGACCAAAACCTGGCATTAAGCAGCGATGACTAACTGCTTCAGAGTTCTGTTTTTGAATCAGACTTCACTATTGTCATGCTAGAAAGATCCCAGTGTGATATCCAGCCATCTGTGTTTGGACAGTTATAAGAAAAAGTAAAGCAGACAAAACAAACAAAAAAAGTCTAGAGATGGTGAGACATAAAATAAAAGCTGTCTCTTCAAACAATAATCTGTTTACCTTAAAGTCTGAAGCTTAAATCTTAAATGTGTAGCTCCTGGAGAGACCTAATTTTCATGTGTGTAGAAATATGCAGACACACAATATGAATACAAAGAAAAGCTTCAGCTCAACCAATCTCACAATTAAAGATGACATATGAGCAACAGAAAGGAGCCAGACATATTTCTCCCTCCCCTCCAACACCATGCCCTCCCTCCCTCCTGCCTGCCTGTCAAAGAAGACCCGGGCCTTAAGTGTGTGTGACACTCCCATCAGCCTAATTATCAGAGTGGAAGGAGGAACAACACTTCAGCAACAGCAGCAACAGCTCTTCAAATGTCCTTTACTGCCATACACTGCCATCCCCTAAGGAGTAAATGGGAATATGTGTGTGTGTGTGTGAGAGAGAGAGAGATAGAGAGGTGTTGTTTTGCTTTTATTCAGTAAATGGAAGAATTAATTTTAGTTTTATAAGTACACCATGATTCAGTGTTTATGTATTTACTATTTACTGTGGGTTAAAGTGAATGCACGAGTTAATGCATGAAAGTTTTCTTTTTCTGTGTGTGTGTGCATGCACATGCATGTGTGTGCATGTGCTCGTGTGTGTTTGTGTGCGCACACTTGTCACAGCAGAGGATTTCGCTCTCTTTGCAGAGCTTGGCAGGTAGAGGACTTTCACAGATAAGTTGTGGGCCAACTCTGACCTCCTGCTGAGATCTGAGTTTCTCCAGATCTCAGAAGACTTTGGGGTGGCAGACAGAGGAAATTAAAACCTCTGTGGACGAGAGTATGTGGACACCTGAAGATTACACCCATATGGGATTGCAGGATGTCTTAGGTCAGTATGAATATGTACCTGTGACAGCTTACACTTTAAAGAGAAAGGTTTAGGGTAGCAGGGATTTGTTTTATTCAGCATTAGTATCCATCCATGGATCAGCAAACAATCACATTATCAGACAATCACACTTTAAAAGGTCAGCCTGAAAGTTTCTCACAGTTTTTTCTGTTTAATTATGCATAATGTCAATCACAACAGTTATCCCTATATGGTCATCCCAGGCACCCGGGTCTGGCTGAGCTAACAAAAGCTCCGCCCACCTGTCTCTCCAGCCTTCGGTTTATGCTTGACAACCAATTAGAAAAAAGCTGGCTTAAAGGAAGGAGGAAGAGAGCTAAAATGGGTTATTTTAGAGAAAGAACTGAGAGGGAGAGAGGGAGAATAACAATGAAATAGGATTCCTTTTAAACATTGAGGACTTGTTTGGTTTTGTCTGACAATGACAATAAAATGCTATTTAAACAAGAGTCAAAGTGTATTTGTTCTGGAATATTTTTAGTTGTGGGTTAATGCTCATGTGGTAAGTAAGTATTTAGAGCCAAAGGATGGTCTGATTAAAAATAGACTGCAGCACCTGTGTTTGTGGTAACATAGAAACATGTTACCAAGTTCAACAGACTGCAGTTAAATAAGGTACATCAGACTTTTCATTGTGTGTTTGGTATTGACATAGAAGTTGCTAAAAAATTGAGTTTTGCTATAATTCTGTAATCACCAAACACGAAGTATAGAAAAATACATAGAAAAAGGATGTATTGATGAAATAAATGCAGTGCTAAGAGTTAGGGATACCTTCATTGAAAAACTTGTCTTGTTTGTCTTCAGTGTCGCTGCTTTTTTTTCTGCATCTTTATCGTAGTCTTGCCTCAGCCAGGGTCTCTGTGAATAGAAAATAATAGCGCTGCTGTGATACATTCATAACTCTGCCAACCTTCTGTGGTTCAACACTAGTCGAAACCGGCCTTCGAGGCAAAGACAGCTCGAGAGTCGCTCCGGCCATTATCAAAATCATAATTCACTTTATCGTAAAAACTGCACAGTATTTTAGATTGATGCCCAACATCACGGCTGCTCGCCTGTTAGAGGGCCCAGCAGTGTTGTAACCTTGTGATAATGTTTCATTTCATCCTCTCCTTGTCTTGCTGTACAGTAATACCTCAGCTGGATCATTTGCCCCATAAAGCTTAAGACTTTCTGGGAAATTGGATTTGAAGCTGAATGAAGGCCCTCAGGGATGTAACATGATGATGTTTGGGTGCCAAAAAATCCTTTTGTAGCATTTTTGCTCCCCTTTGATGCATTTCCCCCCTCTATTTTTCCCCCCACGTTACTATCAATTATTCAAGGCTCACCGTGATGTGCAATATTATTCCTATACTATGTTCTACAGGGAGCCATTGTCGCAGAGTGAGGTGCAGTCGCCTTTAAACTTTATGAATTCATCTATTCTCCCCGTTCAGGTCTCCTCTGGCATTTACAGAATCTGCAGCATTAAAGTCATTAGATTGCCTGTCTCTCCTATTGCTATCAGAGGCAATAGAAAAAGGAACACAGCGGAATATGTGTAACACTGAGATCATAAAGCTCATCATAGATCAACATCAAAGCAGAGAAAAACATGATGGAGATTTAAAGAGGAGTCCTTGAATGGAAGTGCCTTTGAGGAATTACACTGGAATACAGATGCAAACCAATAGCAATCGTGAATCTTCGCTTTAAGAAGAACAAAGCCGCTGCTTTTGTGCTTCCCCTCCATTTCCTTACTTCCACTGCCTGTGGCGGGTCAATATCACAGATGCTGGAACCTGAGGGGAAGACAAAGATGGAAGAATGCAATCTCCTCACTAAGCCTCGACCCCCTCTGGAGCTTTGGACTTTATATTTCATCCAGTACTGTCAGCTTGCGCCTGTAGCTCCTGATCACCACCACCCTTCATTGCAGGCTCACTGTAGTACAGAAGCAATGTCTCTTCAGGTGGGTCGCTTAAGACCAGCATTGATTTGACAGGTGTTACTCATTGGTCAGCAAGTGGAGGTCAGCACTGTAACAAGCCAGGAGCTGATGGCGATGTCACTGAGTTCTATGATTTAGGCTTTGGACTGAAGCTCACTCTTCAGTAACAAAATGAGAGTTCATGTTTAATCCACATTTTTTTTAAGAGTGAAGACAGCGGCTGTCATAATTCTAATGTTCTCTGTGCTTTTGTTGCCCATTGCTCACTGTGAATGAGCCATTATGCTGTCAAATGTAAACACCATCTAAAATAAATTATGAATGATTAATTCATGAATATGGTAGTTCCATAACTTGTGATATAAATATCCAATGCATATGAAACATATTAAGGAAACAAGATTTTTTGGTGTGCTGTTTTGGCTTTTTAGCTTCAGCATGAAAACACTTGACAACTAATAACTGTTATACATAGCAAACGAGAACATGTATGGAAAAACTAAGTCAGGTAAGAAATAATTCATTCGGCAATAAAAAGAAAGAAATAAACCAAAGGGAAATATAGATGATGATGCAAGGTGCTGGGGAGGAGATGATGCAACTGACATGGATGATGTGACGAAGAAAGAATTTACACACAGCAGGGGGAGCAGGGTAATGAGGACCAGGTGAACATCATCAGGGCAGAGCATATGAGAACAAAGACACAAAGTTAAAGGATTGGAAATGCACAGGCAAAAGCAATTACTAACATAAAACAGGAGGTGGTTATAATGAAGACAAAGACAAGAAAACACACTGGTGAAAGTTTCATTTTATTTGGGCAATTTGTGGTTTTCAGACAGGGGAGTGAGAGAGTCAGTGTGTTTTTAGATAGACATCTTGTTTCAGGGAAACTTTCAAATCCAGCTTTCTTTCCATGTATTCTCAAAGTTTATCTGTGGGTGGTAATAACCTTTGACCCCTGCATAACTTACTTATGCTAGGGAACCGAATCTGCCACAGTGATTCAGAGTCAGTGCTCCCAGTAGCCAATTCAGAAAGCACAGCTGGCGGCAGCGCACACAGACATAATCAGTATATCTGAGGTGTGTTTGTTCAGCCGAGAACACCAGTATCATATTTCTGATAAGAATGAGGTTTAGTGTGGAAGTCCCAGTTTAATTTTGAAATGCTCATATTTGCAAAAACAAAAATGTCCTATGATAAAGTACATTCTTAACATAATATAGATATTATTACATATTGTATATAATAACTACAGTAATTAAAATTCAACCTTATTTTTTCAGAATCGGTACAAAGCAGGAAATAAAGACAAACACTGTGATGCATTAAGTCAAGCAGGAAAACAAGCAGAATTTCAGATTAGCTGAAATGGAATATAAATTATTTACATGAACAACATGACTAATATTACAGGAGAACTATTATACTTTTCCTTTTTTATGACATAAAAAGTTATGCCCGAAATAATCCCTCTCAGCCAAAAGCTCAGGCTTCAGACTGCAGTAAAGGCTCAGTTTCAGGCAATCTTTTCTTAAAGGCAGAGGAACCACTGTTGGTTCAGACTGTGGATACACTGTGTTGATGTACCACGGTTTACTAATCTGGATTATTTTGTGCTTTGAGTCATGCAATGCAGCTCTAGTAGAGTCCAAGAATAAAAATGTAGAGTTGGAAAATGAGGTCCTCTTTAAAATAAGAATTTTTTTTTTATTTAAATTTTCCCTTAATTCCCCATTTAAAGGGACTAAAGTTCATAAAAGCACAGCCTACGTCATGCTACAGAAATGATTTGTAAATGTAAAAGTTATCAGAATGAATGACTCAGATTGACTCAGACTGACAAATTACATTTTTTCAACTCAATTTTATCTATACAGCACCAAAACAAAACAGCAGTTACCTCAAAGTGCTTTATATTGTAAGGTAGACCCTACAATAATACATACAGAGAAAATATTCCATGTGAAAGACCAAGACAAAGTGGTGTACACGTGAGAAGTGGAACGAAAATCATACATGATTCCAGACATTTTTTACAAATAAATAACTGAATAGTGGGGCATGTGTAATTATTCAGCCCCCTTAGTCAATACTTTGTAGAACCACCTTTTGCTGCAATTACAGCTGCCAGTCTTTTAGGGTATGTCTCTACCAGCTTTGCACATCTAGAGACTGAAATCTTTGCCCATTCTTCTTTCAGCCAGATTAGATGGACAGCGTTTGTGAACAGCAGTTTTCAGATCTTGCCACAGATTCTCGATTGGATTTAGATCTGGACGTTGACTGGGCCATTCTAACACATGGATATGTTTTGTTTCAAACCATTCCATTGTTGCCCTGGCTTTATGTTTAGGGTCGTTGTCCTGCTGGAAGATGAACCTCCGCCCCAGTCTCAAGTCTTTTGCAGGCTCCAAGAGGTTTTCTTCCAAGATTGCCCTGTATTTGGCTCCATCCATCTTCCCATCAACTCTGACCAGCTTCCCTGTCCCTGCTGAAGAGAAGCACCCCCAGAGCATGATGCTGCCACCACCATGTTTGACAGTGGGGATGGTGTGTTCAGAGTGATGTGCAGTGTTAGTTTTCCGCCACACATAGCGTTTTGCATTTTGGCCAAAAAGTTCCATTTTGGTCTCATCTGACCAGAGCACCTTCTTCCACATGTTTGCTGTGTCCCCACATGGCTTGTGGCAAACTGCAAACGGGACTTCTTATGGTTTTCTGTTAACAATGGCTTTCTTCTTGCCACTCTTCCATAAAGGCCAACTTTGTGCAGTGCACGACTAATAGTTGTCCTATGGACAGATTCCCCCACCTGAGCTGTAGATCTCTGCAGCTCGTCCAGAGTCACCGTGGGCCTCTTGGCTGCATTTCTGATCAGCGCTCTCCTTGTTCGGCCTGTGAGTTTAGGTGGACGGCCTTGTCTTGGTAGGTTTACAGTTGTGCCATACTCCTTCCATTTCTGAATGATGGCTTGAACAGTCTGTGGGATGTTCAAGGCTTGGGAAATCTTTTTGTAGCCTAAGCCTGCTTTAAATTTCTCAATAACTTTATCCCTGACCTGTCTGGTGTGCTCTTTGGACTTCATGGTGTTGTTGCTCCCAGTATTCTCTTAGACAACCTCTGAGGCCGTCACAGAGCAGCTGTATTTGTACTGACATTAGATTACACACAGGTGCACTCTATCTAGTCATTAGCACTCATCAGGCAATGTCTATGGGCAACTGACTGCACTCAGACCAAAGGGGGCTGAATAATTACGCACACCCCACTTTTCAGTTATTTATTTGTAAAAAATGTTTGGAATCATGTATGATTTTCGTTCCACTTCTCACGTGTGCACCACTTTGTATTGGTCTTTCACGTGGAATTCCAATACAATTGATTCATGTTTGTGGCTGTAATGTGACAACATGTGGAAAAGTTCAAGGGGGCGAATACTTTTGCAAGCCACTGTAAATACCTCGTCGATCAATCATGTATAGTGCCTCCTCCAATGGTCAAAAATAGCCAGTGCAAAACCAATTGCACCCTTGCAGCATGCTCCAGTCAAGTCTTCTACTGAGGGCAAAATAAGTGTCTGAAAACATCAGCACAAGAGGCACAGCTCTTTAGCACAAGAGCAGCTGTAGTGGGAACAAATTCAAAACATGCCATTTCTCAAACGCTTACATTGTCGTCTGCATTCAAGTGGCGCCGTCCGTCACCCTGGCATTTTCACGCTCCGAGCCTTTATGACCACATCCATTCCCATGATCTCTCCTAACACATCAAACACAATATGAATTCTGTCTCTTTTTCTGCCTCTTTCCCTCCATGCACCAAATGTTGCTGCCCCCGGTCACTCCAAGCTCATCTCATTATCGACAAGGCCATTTGTCTGCCAGGCAGATAGTCTGCTAGATTTGGATCTGTCAGATGTCAGGTAACAGCCTTCGAACAGGATTGCTGTTTTTTTTTTCCACAGGTCTCTCACCAGAAAGCAAAGCTGTGTTTTGGCAGTAGCAATAAGGCAGTGTCAGAAGAAATGCTTGTTGAAGCTGTAGAGTAAGGCTCTTTCTCGGTGGGTGAGTGAACACACACAAACACAAAAAACAGAGCTAGAAAAGAAATGATTTAAAATTTATAATCAGGAAATAAATTATGAATATTGGCTTATTTACTGCAGTTTCTGAAAAGGAATTCAGCAGATTCATTAAGTGCAGTCCTTGTTTACATGTCTTTATAAGCAGATGTGTGGACTTGAATTTTGACTCACCTAAGGCTACGTCCAAACTACTGTACGTCTGAAAACGATCCGTGTCCACACAATCGTTTTCAGTCGTTTTCACAGAGTTGTGCATCCACATTGAAACGACCGAAAACACTTACGTTCCAGTACTGCGCATGCGTTAAACGCAAGAAGATTCGACCTGCCTCATTTCTGTCTGCCGCTTATTTACTTTCCGGCTCTGTGAAACGTTGCGTCAGAATGTCGAGGAAAAGCACAGAGTTTTTTAAATGGACTAACATTGAGGTGGAGTTATTGCTGCGAGTAACACAAAAGTACAAAGTTGCAAAATTCAATTCAATTTTATTTATATAGCGCCAAATCACAACAGCAGTCGCCTCAAGGCGCTTTATATTGTACAGTAGATCGTACAATAATCGATACAGAGAAAAACCCAACAATCATATGAGCAAGCACTTTGGTGACAGTGGGAAGGAAAAACTCCCTTTTAACAGGAGCTACAGTGTGCTCTAATCCCGCTAATAGAATACTATGGTCAACAGTATCGAGCGCTGCACTGAGGTCTAGCAGGACAAGCACAGAGATGAGTCCACTGTCAGAGGCCATAAGAAGATAATTTGTAACCTTCACTAAAGCTGTTTCTGTGCTGTGATGAGCTCTGAAGCCTGACTGAAACTCTTCAAATAAGCCATTCCTCTGCAGATGATCTGTTAGCTGTTTGACAACTACTCTTTCAAGGATGTTTGATATGAAAGGAAGGTTGGAGATTGGCCTATAATTAGCTAAGACTGCTGGGTCTAGAGATGGCTTTTTGAGTAAAGGTTTAACTACATTCAGCTTGAAGGCCTGTGGTACATAGCCAATCATTAGAGATAGGTTGATCATATTTAAGATTGAAGCATTAATTAATGGCAGGACTTCTTTGAGCAGTTTTGTAGGAATGGGGTCTAAAAGACACGTTGATGGTTTGGAGGAAGTAATTATTCAAGTTAACTCAGAAAGATCAATTGGAGAAAAAGAGTCTAACTTAACATCAATGGTACTAAAAGTAGCTGTAGATAATATTACATCTGTGGGATGATTATTGGTAATTTTTTCTTTAATGATTAAAATTTTATTTGTGAAGAAGTTCATGAAGTCATTACTAGTTAACGTTAAAGAGATGGTTGGCTCAAAAGAGCTCTGACTTTTTGTCAGCCTGGCTACAGTGCTGAAGAGAAACCTGGGGTTGTTTTTATTTTCTTCAATCAGTGATGAGTATTAAGATGTTCTGGCTTTGCGGAGGGCTTTCTTATAAAGCAACAAACTATTTCTCCAGACTAAATGATGATCTAAATTTGTGACATGCCAAAAGCGAGTGAGAATTAAAGAATTTGAAGAAAATTCTTTCAAACGAAAACGCATTAGTGTGGATATTAGCCTTAATGTGAAAGAGATTGTTTATATGGCTTTCCAACCTCTTTGTGAACAGTCAGTTGTCTATTAATTATTCTTCTTATATGTAGACTTCTGACTTTGATATGCCACAAACAGCTCTGCTGTATTGTGCTTTGGAAATTATCTTAAGTGTTATTCTTTTTCCATACTGTCCTCCTGCAAGAATTACAAGAATACGTTCTTCTAATTCACTTGTAAACCACACTCAGTCCTCCAAGGTCTGTAGTTCTATAGGTCTGTAGGTCTCCACTACTGTTTCCACATTGTGAGTGAACCACCAACACATGTACAAGTCATTAACAGGGAGGTATAATGTGAGTTCTGCAAGACCATCCACTCAATTCATCCTAATTCCAACCTCACCTTCAGTGTCTTTGCCCTCAGAAATATCTGAGTGCTACTCAGCAGCTCTTGAAAAGTTGCCAGGGCACTGGCTGGACAAAATGTCCTCAGTAAGCAGAAATTTGGACTCATTTCCATGAACCTAGTAATGTTTTTATACATGGATTTGCTGGTGGGGTTAAGTAGAAACAGGAAGCTTACATTTATGCGAGAAGCCCGATCAGTCATTATAAATATCTTTAAAAAGCTTTTAAAGAAATATCTCTCAATTTGTGTAATTTAAACAGACGTCTGTGGAGCTTTATGCCAGAGGATGCTTCATGAGGCTGGTGATCTAAAAAACACATTTTCTAAGTGGATTATATTTAAAGGGGACCTCTGCTTTTTCTTATAGTACATATTCCAGCAGTGGATGCTCACTATAAACGCGGCCAATATTTATAGTTTTACTCTTGCATCTTTATTATGTCAATGAGAAGCGGTATCCTTAATGATGTCATCTTAGGCACACAGCTCAGGTTGAGAACACAAGAGTCCAGCCAACTGCTGATCCGATCTTTGAAATGCAAGCAGCTACCAGTAAAGGAAGGGAGAAGGAAGCTTGAAAGGGCTCATTTCAAACAGAAAATGAACTCACCAGCTGCAAGAAGGCCGAGTACAAGTTCAAAAGCATTATTTTGAACTGTAAATTATGGCACAAAAGGTGACCTTTAAAACTGTCTATAAAACTCTTTGAAACTATTTTATATTAATATTTCCAATATTCTGTGCCGTGACTGCCGTCCAACATTCATGAACTGTTTATATGTCAGTATGATGGTATATTAAAAGTGCACATCCCATAATTCTTTCAGTGATTCTATACAGTATGATGAAAATTGATCCACAAGTATGAAAACTTCCAGCCTGTTATCCCATTATTGGGCCCAAAACTTGAGTGCACTTTTTTGTGTTTTGCCATTTAGTGATTGTCGGCCGCATTGCATTTGTCTTGACATAAATGCGATGCATACTGTACTTTTTTGTTCAAAATTTAGAACTTGTGAATTGCAGGTGGCACTGCCATGAAATCCTCTCTAAGAACAAAAGCAGTGCAGAACGCTCACAGAGCAGAAGCCGCTAAGTGTTACTTTTGTGCACCCAACTTTTGTATGTGTCTCCTGTCAACCGGCACCAGAATTTTTAACAAGGCACATTTGTCAGAGAAAACTTTTTCTGACACGTTTTTCACAAAGGTTAGCTTTGGTTCATGCGGCATCAAAAGAGTCCGCCTTATGAAAGAAATACAAAATGAAAGCATCAGGACTACCTGTCATTGTCAGATGTTTTGCATTAAATATTCAACAATCTGCCTGTTTGTTTTTCTCCGTTTGATGTTTGCTGAAGTGTAGTAACACATCTGTTCAACAGGAATTGAATGAATGAACACTGACTGACAGAGGGTAGAATAAATGCAGTGATTCCTTAAAGCCCAATGCTTTTCAAACAGCCTCAACCTTTCCTTTACTGACAGACAGTATGTGGTGATTCTTATAAAAGAAACAGACAGCAGACAATATTGAAGTTACACCTAAGTACAGAAAGCCATTAAGAGTCTTAAACTGATCTTCTTAGCTCCAGCGAAATATGTATTTTTAGATAATTGTAACAAATTATTCATTTGTAAAAGTCAGAATTTAGTAAAAAGTTCCCATTGCTGTTTTCTTCACAACATTTTTTTTTAAAATTTCAACCTCCATTCAGTTGGGTTAAAGAGGGATGATCTGATATCCTCGTGTTGGTGTTGTTCCCAGACCATCATGAAAATGTTGTTCCAGGTTCAACATTGCAAGTGACCAATCACATTGTTGTGACGTTATTCTTTTGCGCACCAAGCCAATTCGTGCATTTATGAAATTCCAATGTTGCAAGGACAATATCAATTCTGCTTACTGTTTATTAAAGGGTTACGGTTAGGGTTAGGGTCAGGGTCCGTTGATCGGCGGACAGAAGCGGTTTCACGCAGCTTTAGTACAGTTTTTTGTTTTACGCCGGTTTTTCCCGAAGTGGCAAAAGTATGACGTCACAACATTCTGATTGGTCACTTGCAATGTTGATCCTGGAACAACATTTAGTATGATGATCTGGGAACAACACCAACATGAGGATATCAGATCAACCGTTAAAGAGACAGCCTTTGTTGTTTGCCTTCATTCTTACTACATGCTCAGGTAAGAAACACAGTGGCACAAACTGTAAACAAACAACAGCAGGTAGTAGCATACTAAATCTTAAATACTGACATATTTAGCTTTTATAGTTCACCCTAGACACTGCATGTCGGTGACAGAGAACCCTTCCCATATGGTTTCAACTATCACGCCTGTATTTTAAACCTTCACAAAGAACATAATCATGTGACCCTGTCTTCAGTATCTTTGATAAGCGGCTAATTTCCTGGCAGCTCAGGTATGAGCAGAAAGGAACAACATGCAAAATAACCACCAAAATATTAAACCCTAAAAACTGGACAACTGCAAAATATGACAAAGTTTTAATTATTCAAACACGTCACTGACAATCAGAGATGCGCAGTAACGTGTTCAGAGAAATCCCCGGATCCTCCCACTGACATGACTGCTGCAGCACCGGGCAAACCTCCGCTGGCCCCACTCCTGCTAAACAGGTGAAAACAGACTTAAGAGCAATGGGACTTATAGGATAAAATGTTAAACAAATTTTTTCAAGTCAAAGACTGTTACATATAATTGATTGTTTTTCTTGATGCATAAAGTTAAAAGTTTAAAACTAATAAAACAAGTTTTAAAAAGAGACTTTTTCATTAGATTTAATTTTATATGATGGATTATGCAGCAAAAATAGAATTTGGCTGAAAGGTCTATTGCTGTATTACATATTCAGGGTGTGTATCATGTTTTTAAAAAGTAACTAAGTAATAGATTAACCAATTACTTTCACAATGGCTATTTAATAACTGGGCTGGCCTTATGAAAGTCCCATTATTTAATAGCCACACCTCATATACTGAAAGTGACAAGCTGAAGGGCAAAGCAATCTGAGCTGCTGCTTTCCAGCTGCTAGTGCTGAGACTATAGAGTGGATTTTTTATTGCTTCAGTCCAAAGCCAAAGATCATTCAGCTTGGAGATAACTATGTTATGTTGTGGTATGTAAATGTACCATACACTGTTGAATAGCAACCCTGAGTACCTTGACCACACAGGCTTCTTCAAAGGTAACAAGTTTAATAATCTTAAATGAAATGCATAGACTATATGCTGAACTGTAACCACCTCGGTGCTTGGCTGTCATTCCTGAACAACTGCCGGCAGAGATAAACTCCATCTTAGCTTTTAATAACATTTAAGGATGATGGCACTGGAATTTTTATTGCTATTTTTTTTATATTATTGTTATTAATCATGTTATAACACATTATTTCTGTTTTCCAAAAACAAACCAATAAACAGACATATTTTTGAATGTACCAGTCTTCACTGAAATGTATATTTGTACTAAAATATACATCAATTAGACTCGGAATATGAGTGCATCATTAGGTATCCAATTATTCCAGAGGGACAACCTGCTAAATGCTATTTGGTAGCTAACAAGTCACTAACATTTTCTGTCTTATAGTTGATGCTGAGCAGATAGTGTAATCTCTCTAAGTTTAGCTTTTCACTGAAAACGATACTCAGTGATGCTGGAAAGATGGAAAATGTCCTCTCTCTCACTTTGCTATCAAAACCGGTTAATGTTGGCCAGAAACTTAGCACCACCTCTTTGGCCAAATGTGGTCACTGCTGCAAAAAACAAGGTGATGATGTAGTAAATATGTGAAGTCACAATGGCTATGTGCATCTTTTATACACAGTCTATAAATGAGACCTGCAAGAGTGTGCTAAAATCAGTTAAACTGTGGGCTTATAAAATATGGAAGATCTGGTGGTTGTAACTTAATGTGGGTGGTCTATATCATTACACAGAGGCACACAGGCATTTGCATCAGTGTTAATGGACAACATGAATTAGAGCAGCTTTACACCGGTGTAGGTGTGGGAAGTAAAATAACAATTTACAGTTTTATGCTTAACCAAGAAAAGACACTACAAGACAAAACAAAGGTTGTTACCTCACCTTCCTGAATTATTGTCTCTCTACTAAGAAGCATAGAGGTCACATCTCTGTGTTCTTTTTGTCGGCTGCTTCAGCTCTTCTTGATGTCTCTACCTTTTCTCTTTCTGCAGGATGTGGAATCTCTGGTCCTACTTAATTACAGATGCCAGTGCCTGCAAAGTAGAGGAACTCAGCCAAGAGTCATAAATACAGCGGGGCTCAGTCAGGGTGCTTTAATAATGATATATGTGGACAAACCACAAACATCAAGAATACACATTAATCTCCCGTCTTTTTCAGAGACGTAAAAATACCATCAAACCAAATGAGTTATGGTCAAAAGTCCTTGTATGCCATTAGAATAATTCTTCACAACATGCACACCTACACAAACACACTCAAAATCACACTGTAAATCATCCAAATCAGAGCGCTCCAAAACAGCAGGCAGGCACAAATGACAGCTAACTAGAGCATTATGAGGGAAACGTGTTATGTCTGGCCAGATTAATGACTTAATTATGGTTGTTTAGCTTCCAACCATAACCTTTCCTCAAATATTGTTTGCTTGTTTTTCCTCATACTGCACGCCTAATTACCTTTGTATTAATTCTACGGTGGAAAATTAAAAGACGTAGCATTGAAGCAACTGTTGAGGTGACTTTGCCAGAAGACCAACCGAGGTAGCATAGCGCCATGTTTCTTAATAATTTCACAAGAGTAGCTGGCTGTCTTGTGAGTGAAAGAGCCTTAGAAAAACAGGTCAGAGTGCAGGATGTGATGAAGCTTGTTATACTGAGCAAGAGTGGAGTCAAAGTAATATGTACTGTGTTGGCTGTGTTCGCCTTTGTTGCTGGAATCAACTGGATTTCAAAAGGACTATTACAGGGCTGCATGTGCTTTAAAATGAAATGAAAGCTCTGGTTTACTTCATATGGATGTTGTTGAACCACAGCAGTCAACAGAAGTTGAAATAAGACTGACTCTCAGATAGGCAGACATCAAAACAAAATGATAATATCCAGGAACATATAAGCAAGTCTAAAAAATACAATACCATTGATGCTTTCAGTGCAGCTGTGTCACGATGTATTGCATTTTGCACTAATTAGCAAACTGTATTACATTTAGCAAAGCAAATGAATAAATAAATTAAAACTATCTAACATTAGAAAAACTTCTGAATGTTATTCTCTCATTGCATCATATAAAGTGAGGCTCTTCAACATATGAAGATTCACTTCAACTTAGTTCAGTTCAGTTTGATTCATATGGCACTAAATCACAGCAACAGTTGCCTCATGGCACTTGTTGTTAGGTAAAGATCCCACAATAATACAGAGAGAAGGCCAACAGTCAGATTACCCTCTATCAACAAGCACTTGGCAACAGCGAGAAGAAAAACCCCCTCTTAACAGGAAGAATACTTGTGCAGAACCAGCCTCAAGCAATCTGCCGGGACCAGTTGGACGTGGTGTTGTTGGGGAATTTGGCTAATAAGCAAAATTGCTCAATTAAAGCATTGGGTCTCAAACTTTTTGAAGCATAACTTCACAAGCTGCAAAACATTCATGTGTTAACCCAGCACTATTTGTATTGTTCATTAATATGCATACATATATAATAACTAGACTTTGGACCACGAAGGCACCAAACTAGGGAATATCTTTATATAGAATGCCGTTCCATCCCTTCGGCAGAGTTCCAGACACTTGGAGAAACAATTTCCCATGTGCACTTAAGCTGTTTATAAATAAAGTGATGCATTACAAAGACACTTTATGTTAGTTTTTCCATTCATTTTTCTGTTGTCTGTTGCTATCGAGTCTATGAGTCTACTGCTCACACTGGTCTAAAAAATGCCAGAGCACGGTCAGTATATGCCCAGTGAACGGGAAAAAAAATCTTATGTTGTTTATAAAAGCAAAGCATAACAATCTTTATAACATTCAAAGTAGTCCCCATCCTACTTCTGCAAAATGTTCAGGAATATAGATTTTTTTTTAATATTTAGAAACCAAACTTGTCCATAGAACCAGTTGCCAATAACTCAAATTAACAAGGCGTGAAAACCAGAGCTTCAGAGCTATGACCTTTTGACTTTTCATTATTCTGGTGAACTTTTCTTTCCAGGTGAACTATCGTTTTTTTCTTGTGAAACAGGTGAGAAGTGGCATAAACACCTACATACAGTGGGGCAAAAAAGTATTTAGTCAGCCACCGATTGTGCAAGTTCCCCCACTTAAAATGATGACAGAGGTCAGTAATTTGCACCAGAGGTACACTTCAACTATGAGAGACAGAATGTGAAAAAAAAAATCCATGAATCCACATGGTAGGATTTGTAAAGAATTTATTCGTAAATCAGGGTGGAAAATAAGTATTTGGTCAATAACAAAAATACAACTCAATACTTTGTAACATAACCTTTGTTGGCAATAACAGAGGTCAAATGTTTACTATAGGTCTTTACCAGGTTTGCACACACAGTAGCTGGTATTTTGGCCCATTCCTCCATGCAGATCTTCTCGAGAGCAGTGATGTTTTGGGGCTGTCGCCGAGCAACACGGACTTTCAACTCCCGCCACAGATTTTCTATGGGGTTGAGGTCTGGAGACTGGCTAGGCCACTCCAGGACTTTCAAATGCTTCTTACGGAGCCACTCCTTTGTTGCCCGGGCGGTGTGTTGTGGATCATTGTCATGTTGGAAGACCCAGCCTCGTTTCATCTTCAAAGTTCTCACTGATGGAAGGAGGTTTTGGCTCAAAATCTCACGATACATGGCCCCATTCATTCTGTCCTTAACACGGATCAGTCGTCCTGTCCCCTTGGCAGAAAAACAGCCCCATAGCATGATGTTTCCACCCCCATGCTTCACAGTAGATATGGTGTTCTTGGGATGCAACTCAGTATTCTTCTTCCTCCAAACACGACGAGTTGAGTTTATACCAAAAAGTTCTACTTTGGTTTCATCTGACCACATGACATTCTCCCAATCCTCTGCTGTATCATCCATGTGCTCTCTGGCAAACTTCAGACGGGCCTGGACATGCACTGGCTTCAGCAGCGGAACACGTCTGGCACTGCGGGATTTGATTCCCTGCCGTTGTAGTGTGTTACTGATGGTGACCTTTGTTACTTTGGTCCCAGCTCTCTGCAGGTCATTCACCAGGTCCCCCCGTGTGGTTCTGGGATCTTTGCTCACCGTTCTCATGATCATTTTGACCCCACGGGATGAGATCTTGCGTGGAGCCCCAGATGGAGGGAGATTATCAGTGGTCTTGTATGTCTTCCATTTTCTGATGATTGCTCCCACAGTTGATTTTTTCACACCAAGCTGCTTGCCTATTGTAGATTCACTCTTCCCAGTCTGGTGCAGGTCTACAATACTTTTCCTGGTGTCCTTCCAAAGCTCTTTGGTCTTGGCCATGGCGGAGTTTGGAGTCTGACTGTTTGAGGCTGTGGACAGGTGTCTTTTATACAGATGATGAGTTCAAACAGGTGCCATTCATACAGGTAACGAGTGGGGGACAGAAAAGCTTCTTACAGAAGACGTTACAGGTCTGTGAGAGCCAGAGATTTTCCTTGTTTGAGGTGACCAAATACTTATTTTCCACCCTAATTTACGAATAAATTCTTTACAAATCCTACCATGTGAATTCATGGATTTTTTTTTCACATTCTGTCTCTCACAGTTGAAGTGTACCTCTGGTGCAAATTACTGACCTCTGTCATCATTTTAAGTGGGGGAACTTGCACAATCGGTGGCTGACTAAATACTTTTTTGCCCCACTGTATGTTCCAGCCCTCTGCTGTTCCACTTCTTATTTGTTATCTACTGAGCAGCTGGCTGGTAATATTTCACCCACAAGTGGAGCCAAGCACTTCAGCCTGGGAGGGGGCCACGGAGCACTTATGTTCCAGCATGCTAATTTGGCTCCGTTTGGTACACCAAGTGCACCAGTTTAGCTTCGAGGCATGTCTGCTCTATTTGCATACCACCACACCCCTGATATTACTTATTAATCTTCAGATGTGACATCTAAGTCCAAAATGCACCAGTCTTAATTAAAGTGTGTTTCTATCAGCATCGCTAATGACTCGTATCTTCAAATGTGCAAAAAGTTTTTCCCTAGAGTAGCTGCAGGCTGCTAAGAGTGTGGGAGGCGACTCAATGACCTTGCCTCAGACATGACTAATTTTGTTAGCTCTTTGTGCTTAAGTGACTCTTACTTTTGTTGAACTAATGTTTATTATTATTTATATTACTATTGGTTAATACTTTATAACTTTGAGGCAATTGGATGCCTTTATGCCTCTGTTTGATGCAAAACATACACAAATGCAACGATGCTGGATGTGCTTGAATCTACCACAAAAGTTGAACAACAATGTGCTGAAAGGAATGGGTGGTTAGCGAGGGGGGTGGCTGTGGGACAGAATAAAGCTGCAGAGTCAATGATGGCCTGCAGCATTTGGAGTGACAAGAAAATAAAAGGCATTGAAGCCAAGCAATGTATCATCAATACGCAAACACACAATGGAACTTGCGTTTGAAAGCTAAGAGGCTCTGAAGTGAAACCCCATTATGCCTTTTCTCATCAGCACCGTCTGTCTATCCTACCAGTCAATAACAAGCCAGTCTTCTTTGTGAAAGTGAATCATGACCACTAATCGGAAGCTGGCTTGAAAAGCTTACTAAAGATGAGAATTTTTGCAAGAAGTACTTGATAGGTGGATAAAAACTGACTGCAATGTAAAAACATAGACATTTGTGTTTAATGGTAGGGTAGTGGTGGTGGTAGTGGTTTTGGTAATGGTGGAGGGCGACAGTTTTTAGCCAATCAGATCATGAGTTGCATGGGTTGCAGCTTGTTGCCAGGCAACAAAAAAGAGATTTTCCAGTAGGTGAGGAATCTTTACAGTGATTAAACCAACTAAGATGTTATGGCTGTATTTTGAATTTACACATCACTTCTACTCTCAAACCACAAAGAATTCCCTAAGTGAATCCTTAATAAAATTAAAGGCGTCAACATGGTTAATTTTTGCAGGGTGTGATAGTAATTCCACTTTAACTGTATGACATAAACAAGCGCAAACACATTTCCTAAATCTTAAATCCCAATAATAAATGCAACAGAAGAGTGCAACTTTGGCAGTGTTCTCCATCAACGACAGCGTGATGAGAAACAGAACTCGCAGTTGTGTTGACAAGACAGCGTGGGATGTTTCGCGTCAACATCACCAGAGAAAAATGGCAGACCGCGACAACACAAGCTGGTGCAGTCATAAATGACAGAGTAGCACTGCCAAGGGTAAGAGCCAAAACAATCTCATTAGGCTTTGTAGTGACTATTGAGACAAAACAGGAGGGAAAGATGAAACAAAACTGGACATTCACTGAGGCTTCGCAACAGATAATTTCATGGCACATTACTGTGAATCTGACAGAAGTGAGTAACTGCACATTCAGGGCATGGATGGGTTTGTGAAATGTCAGTAAATCGGTCTTAACATGCAACAAAAGTTAAAGGAAAACCATTTTAAGTGCACACAAAGTAAATCTGTGGTCAAGGAGCCAATCAATTCTCACATTTATGTCATAATTTCCACCTTGTCTTTTGAAATACGAACAAGCGATATTATTACAGCTGTGCCTGTTCTTTTGAGATTATATAAATAATGTGACAAATTCACGTCCTACAAATGAGGATTACTGCTACTTAAAATACACTGACATTATGTAATATTATTATTGCCTTTTCCTCACATTTGCTTCCTTTTTTCTGTCTTGTGCATTTTTTTTTATGTCTGACTGACAAAGCAAGCACACTGCATGCTTATAAAGTAGTGACTTGTCAATCCCGACGAAGGCCTGCCCTAAGGTTTGAAATGCTTTATCATCCTTTTTGACACTAATGGATTCCGTGGATTTAAAACTAGCAAGCGGTGCCATAAACTCATAAGAAAAATGTTTATTGAGTTTATATCTCAAGTGAATGGTAGAGTAATTTTTTCAATAGATTTCAATACAGTTTCACTTATTTAATGCAACCAGAGAAACGGCACCCCTCTGGCCTTTAGAAAGAATGAAGGTTTAAGGCACTTCAGTATAGGTTTCATTGTTCATCTTCCAGCCAAATCCATCTTTTATGTGGTTAAATGTAGAGCTGGACCCATAAGGTGGTTAGTATAGCTTTAGCATGAAGGAAACCTACAATAACTAAATTTTAGCTATATATTCTTTTAGTACTGTCAGCGTTAATCTTGTTAAAATGACGTTAACGCCATGACCGCTTTAACGCGGCAAATCTTCGTTAGCGAGTTAGCGCGGATCGCTCCGTGTATGGGACTGGACAGCGCTAACGCGTTAACGAGCTAAATGCGTTAACGCGTTGACGCCTTGCAGCCCCACGCACAGGGCGATCTGCGCTAACTTGCTAACGGAGATTTGCAGTGTTAATGCAGTTATGGCATTAACGTCATTTTAATGAGATTAAGGCTGACAGCACTAATATTTTTACATTTTATAGTTGCACAACTCACAGTATACAGCTTGAATAGCTTGGTCACTAGATCAAAAATAGGATGGCAACCTCCTTATGATTATGAAAAATTGGTGGTTCATGATTGCACTGACTTTTTCGCAGGGGTTGAGCATGCGACACCCTCAATGCGATGCATCTTATTGTAATAAGGGGAACAACATCTGGGATCTCTGTCCAGAAGAGTGCAGTCCTAGGAACAGCTAGGATACTGCACAGCTCCTTTAAGCTCCCAGGCCTCTGATAGAGGATACAACCTTAAAGGATATATAATCCATTCTTTTGCATTGGACTGCGAGCAGAAATGTTATTGTCAGAAACATCAGCATGGTTAGACACCACTGGATGCAAGTAAGAAAATGTTTTGTGAGATGAGTGAACTAAATCTTTTAGTGTGTGTGCGATCTAGTGAAAGGTGATGATGTATATAGATGGTTATATTTTCCCATTATGATATGCAAAATACTTGAAAGACAGGCAGCAAGGTGTCGAAGGTTTCCATGCAGCTGTCCGAGCAGAAAATCAAATCCAGGCTGATTGAGTTTAGGAACTTCATGCAGGCTTGAAAAGCAGTGAGATGTATGAGTTTTCAGCCTGTGAACTGACAGAGAATGAGCTGCCATTTGGCCTAAAAGCCATCACAGTCCCAAATCATTACTACTGTATTCACTTACAGGGATAAACAGCCACAATTCATCAGGGGGGTTAGTTTCTCCTGTGAAAATGGCAACCTTTCCCCATAACACCTGTATGAATAATTCAGCACTCTGAGCTCTATCAGAGGCTGTCAGAAATGTCAGCCGGTTGGAAGTACCCTTAGCTGCCCCGAGAGGATGTTGTCTCTACACCCTGTGGTGGGGTTAGGGGGTTGCACACTCACTAACCACACATACAGATGACCAAATGCCATAGCTTTTTCAGTGCCAGGATTCCACTGCCTGCAGGACACAGAAGTGCTGAAAGCTCAAGATACCTGCAGTGAGCAAACTGTTGTAGTTTTAAGGTTTTTTTGAGATATGATGCTGGTAGATGTGACCGTTTTTCCATAGGTGATACTGCATTCCTCAATTCCTTTGCTGAAAATAGGAGCTAGCAATTGTTATCTGCACTGCTGTCTTTGAGAAATAAACAAACTGGATTTTTTTCTGTCTTTGCTAAATACTTAAAGATGCTAATCTCACCTGACTTGGCCCAGATGCCTCCTCAGGGTAGCGATATCGACTTTGTTCCAGGCTGAGTACAACCAAATGACAAACTCTGAAAAAGAGGCTGTATAAAAAAGACACAAAAACAAAAGAAGTAACTATTATCAGTTTGCCTTCTGAGTCGAGAGCACTTCCTCAGTCATGAAAAACTCTGCAGCATCCTCATGTGACCTCTGTGGAGGCAAACTGGGCAGCAAGCTAGGAGCAAAAATTGAGATGACATTGCCTATTAAAATGACAATGGCAATTTGTCTTTACATAATTAACTTCAGTGAATAAAACTATAATGATTCTGCAAGATAAACCAATGTTTTTTACAGTATAAATTAAATAACAGGCTGTGAGAGGAGTATAAATGTGGCATATTCATTCAGCAGTCATACCTTACTTCCTCTTGTGGAATCTGGAGGGTTTCTGTTAATGGAATGACCGCCGGTCCTTGGTGGGTCATCTGTAGTCTCTTGTGAATACATCATACGTCATGGGCATATATGTACATATGCCCCTATTAATATGTGGTTAAAGATCCTTTGGCAAGTTACACCTTGACCCTGATATTTGACCACTCTTCTCAGCAGAATTGGTAAAGTGAATTTAAATTACTTGGTTTCCTGGCACGGACCCAATATTTAGCTCCTGAACACAATAACCAGTTTCCCTTCATCTGAGGGTGACGGATTCAGTCAACGTCCAGACAAAGAGGTGATACATCCAAATAACATACATGTATGTATAATTCTTTGAACTGATGATCCTGGAGTCACAAGCACTTGGAAATCAAATCTATAATTCTCATCCTTAGATCTTTCTCATCGTTCTGAGTATTAGTCAGTCCACTGAGTGCTGTCAAAAATCCTTTTTTAAAATCCAAAAGTAGTCAGTCATGATCACAAATAAGAAGTTAATGGTTCTTGGCATTATTGAATTGGCATTATTACTCAAATATTTAAGCGAGTGTATATATGTATACTTTTGACCCATTACAGATCACATAAAATCTAAAATAAATTCAAAATTTGTTGTTAAAGATGTATGTTGATTAATCATACCACCCTGGAAAAAGAACAGCTCAAAGAAATTAATAATCACCCAAAACTACCATGACATGCATTCCCATGAGTGTATGTAAATTTCTGACCACTACTGTATCTTGGAATATGCTTGTAATATGTCTATATTTAACTTATAACTTGTATGTAATAAAATTTGGTTCAGATCATGTGACTGTGGAGCAATGCTGGTTCAGTATGTTTTGAGTTTTTAAATAAATCCACAACAGTGTCACCAGCAAAGGACCCCCACCATCACATCACCTCCTCCATGCTTCATTGATGATAACCATACATGTAGAGATCATCCATTCACCTTTTCTGCATCATACAAAGACACAGTGAGTGGAACCAAAGACATCAAATAGACCAAAGTACAGATTTCCACTGGTCTAATGCCCATTCCTTGTGTTGCTTACCCAAACAGATCTCTTCTGCTTGTTGCTTTTCCTTAGTAGTGGTTTCTTAGCAGCTATCCATCCATCCTCTTCCACTGTCTTAGAGTGAGAGGCATGGTACACTCTAGACAGGTCACCAGTCTGTCACAGGGCTAACACATAGACACAGACAACCATTCACACTCACATTCACACCTATGGGCAATTTATTGTTACCAATTCACCTATCATTCACCCCACAAACTGCATGTCCGTGCCACCGTGGTGCCGTTCTTAGCAGCTATTTAACTGTAAAGGCCTGATTCGCGCGGTCTCCTCTGACCAGTTGATGTAAAGATGTGTCTGCTACTAGAAGTCTGTGTGGCTCTAATCTGAGGTGATGTTAACTTGTGATTTTTGCACCTAGTGACTGGGATGAATTTATCTTCAGCAGCAGAGGTGACTCTTGGTCTTCCTTTCCTGGGGCGGTCCGCATGTGAGGCAGTTTTGTCGTACCACTTGATGGTTTTTGGGACTGCACTTGGGGACATGTTTAAAGTTTTAGCAATTTTCCGGACTGACTGACCTTCAGTTCTTAAAATAATGATAAACTGTCATTTCTCTTTACTTACCTGATTAGTTCTTGCCATATTATGAATTTTAACAGTTGTCAAATAGGACTGTCACTTGTGTACCAACCTGACTTCTGCACAACACAACTGATGGTCCCAACCCCATTAAGAAGGCAAGAAATTCCACAAATGAACCCTGACAAGACACACCTGTGAAAACCATTTCAGGTGACTATGACGGAAGGGCAAGGGTTTGCAGCTCTGTCAATAAAGCAAAGGGTGGCTAAAAACCCCTAAAATCTAAGCCATATTTAGAGTTATTTATCATTTTTTTCTTTGCTACATAATTCCATATATCTTGGTTCATATAACTGATGTCTTCAATATGTATCTACATTGTAGAAAACAAAGAAAAAAATTATATGGTAACCACACACACACACACACACACACACACACACACACACACACACACACACACACAAATATATAAATAATAGCTGGGCCGCACTGCAGTGCATGGACAATGCTGGACATTGGACATTTAGCCTCACTTGTGTGGCAGTCTTTTAGTGCAGTATCATTATATGGGCATCAAGGTTATGTTCAGCACCCTTTTAGCAGAATTCTTCCTGGAAACATTAATGTCAGCTGGAGTCCACTTTTTTCCAACAACTCAATGAGCAAATGTTTACTTAATTATAGGGTTAGCTATCAAGAGCTGGGCACCAATTGTTAATTGTGAACCCTTCTATTGTCGGGGACACGTTGTTTCAAAAATAACCAAGAATTTGAAGAGTTAAATCTGATTTTCGAAGCTCTTTTGTGGCAAGAATGACACACAATAGAAATAATTACTAGGGAACTGGGGATAGATGTCTAGAAATTAACTTTAAATAACCACAAACACAAAGCGCCCCTTAATTTCAATAAAAAGTTCTGCATGTCTGTGAGAGTTTCTAAAATATTGTTAGGTTAAATGGAAGCCTTCAGTCAGTTTAATGTATAACACAATGCTAATTCAACTTTAAAATTGCATTATTTACCCATGGGATGGTTTTCCTCCCCTCACAATGAGAGATGGCACAATGTTTTAATGGACGCATGATTCAAGCTTTCACCAAAAAGCAAGCCAAAGAACAAATCAGTCATCAGTCTACTTCATTTGCTCCTTCAAGGAGTCACTTTTACAGCTAAGATTGCTGCTTCAAATTATTTGTTGCTATATGGAGTGCATCCCTTGCACAAACCTTCTGTTTAACCACTTATGTTGCAGAGCAAAGCAAACCGACATCTTTTAAAAAATGTTTTTAAAATGTTTCAGAAGTAAAGAATGAAAGAAACTTTTAAAACAACCTCTCAGATATTTTAGGTTTGAGTATTTAAGTCAGTGCAAATAAACATGAAATGCTGATTAAAGAAGACTATAGTACCCAGAGAGTGAATATTGATTTTTTTGTGATTAATAAAGAAAGAAATGCCAGTCCTTTACAATGCATTCCTGCTTAAATGTATGTGAAATATTGAGATGAACTGGACAAGAACCATGCTGAGCTCAAGACTTCAAACAGGACAAGAGAAGGTGCTAGAGGGTGTGGAAATGGCAAGTCCATCATATTTCACTTTGAGCCTTCACTACGAGCGGTCCTGTCTCTGTTCGGCCCCTGCCCAGCACCACCGTCTCTCTTCATCTTCCTCCTCACCCTCCTTCTCCTCATCATCCCCCTGTCCCCATGCGCTTCTGCTGATGGATGAGCTCATTTGCTGCAAATCTCTATCGAGTCAAACCGGGACACTGTTGTTGCCTCTCTGCTACATCAGTGGGCACCGAGGATTGAGATCTCAGCATATAAATACTGTATGTGCGCATAGGAACGCACACAGAAAACGCATGTTCCAGACAGTAAATATGTGTCTGAAGGTCTGTGAAGCGGTTCTTAGTCTGTGTATTTCTGGCAAGAGCCAAGACACACACACACACACACACACACACACACACACACACACACACACACACACACACACACACCAATGCTGTTAGTATTGCATTTGTCTTAACAGCACCACTGAGAGCTGAATCAAAAGCATTGTAAATGCAATACTTTTGAGCCGGAAAGTGCAGAAGATGAGATTGCCTGTTTTTCTTCCTTGGTGATTTACACTGTATATGGCCGCCTTCTTGTTTGCTGTAGTAATAGAGACAATGGATTGGCAGCAGGCATGGTTGAACCAATTCAAAGAACAAATTTCTTTGAGCAGTAACATTTTTTCCATGTTCAAGCATTGCTCGATATTATTTCTGACTCCCTACTAGCTGCAATAACTTGTAAAACAGCTTTCCCAAAATATATTTCGATAGATAAGTTACCCCATTGTAATGTGTCAGTTCTGATACAGACACGTCTCTCTATTTGCCGGCCAGACGGCCGACTGAGCCAACCTCGCAATAACTATGATGAATGCAGTGTCCACAGGAACAAACCAGCCATTTGACACTTCATCCCCCTTGATGCATTATCTCCTAATATCCTACGGATCCATGGCAGGCTGTTTGAAGCCTTTTGATTTGGTGTGACTGGCCTCTGCTGAGCCCTCTCCTGTGCATAGGTGGCTCTAATCATCTTAAAATGGGCAATGTCTTACTTCAAATGTGTTTTGTTAGTGGGGGCAGTCTTTGGGGGATAAGACAGCATCTGTGTTCCTGATTAGGAAAACTGCCTTCAAAACTCTCTCTCACAGATCCTCTCTCACTGGAGTCACACGGAGGTCGCCTTAAAGTAAACTGGGTCACGGATGCGTTCCCCATTGTTTGACTGCAAGTCCAAGATGTGTTGTCGTCTGGGTCTAGAATTGTTTATTTTGCGACACAGTTGCGTAAAGAGAAAACTCAGCGTCCATTAAAAGTAGACGAAGTGACAGGTCTGGATGAGTCTACTCTGCGTGGCCTGTGGGGAGGGGGAGGGGCTGATGAATGAGTGATAGAAGCCCTGCCGTGAAATGAAAGGGATCACATACACAGAGAGATATAAAGATACCACTTGTGAAGGGTATTAGCAGTTCAAGGCAGGAAAACAGGAGGGACCATGAAGATGTTCTGATTTTTAGCAGCTGCCAGATGGGATGGCATGAATCAGAAATCAGGAAAAAAAAAAGAGAAAAGATGGAGAAAGGGAGTCTAGTTCCTTCAAAAGACATTTATTATTTTGGGCGAGATGAATAAAGTTCCAGTGATCTTTGAAGTTAATCCTGATTCAAAGCATCAAAACGATTTGGCAATGATGTGTTTACAGTGGGGTGGGGAAACTCATCATCTGAGAGAATATATTCTGAAGTCTCTCATTCCCCCTTATTCTCACATTAGCACACACACAAACAAAACTGTACTGAACTGGGCTGGAGTCATGCTGTCTATGGAGGCTAACAACAACACATCTTTCCATGTGTTGCTCCTATATTCATGTTCACTCGATTTCCCGGATGTGACGGCCATTTAGGATTTTCACTTCATACCCGGGGAGCTTCTTTATCAGCGCTGCTATCTCAGCAGCAGTTCTCAGCAGTGTGATTTTATTTTTTGAAAATTAGTTTTTTTACTCTGTTTCTCACATCAAATGTAGAATTTCTGTTTACATGCATAAGTATCTAACTCCATCCACCAATCTTCTTATGAAGAGTAATGTGAAAAAGAAAGATTTCAGGGACTCCAAGCAGTGCGATGAATAACCCGCCCCACGATTTAGTTGCTTGTTAGAACCACTTTTAGCAGCAGTAACTTGAAGCAATCATTTTCTACATCGCTTTGTCAGATCATTGTGGAACAATTGTGGTTTACTATTCTTTACACTGTTGCTTCATTTCATTGAGGTTTACAGGCATTTATTCGTGCACAGATCCTGGGACAGCAGTTTATTGGGTTGAGGTTTGGACTTTGACTGCTCCACTGAAGCACCTTTGGTCTCCACTTTGCTCTTATCTGGACATTGTTCCACAAGTCCTGTGGTTTGTTCCAATGCAACTTTGCAAACCTAAGCTATCCCCACTATGTTCTTGTTGGAGAGAAGAGACTTACTCCTACTAAGACTCATCCAAGATCCTGTCACAGTTTCACTTGTCACTTGTGTCACAGAGGAAGGAAGAGGAACCAAATGCAGACACTTGGAACTAAACTATAATTTAACAAAAAGCAAGCCGTTTATTTGTGGCTGGGAAAAGGTACAAAACAAAAGGCAGATGCACACTGAGGCGAAACTGACTAGAACTAAACTGAAAAAACTAAATGCTAAACACAACAGACAAAGAACGAAACCTTGACGATGATTAAAAACCTGGAAACATGACGAGAACTCGACAGGCAGCCTGAGAAGCAATGAATGAAAACACGCAGACTAAATGCACACAGAAGGTGATCAGAGGGAGTGGAAACACACGAGGAAACAGCTGATTAGAATGAACATAATGATGCCACAGGGGAAGTGAAACCAAACACAATGAACATGGGACACCAGACCTCTGCAAAATAAAACAGGAAACATTAGGAGACCTGGACATGACAACACGAGCTTGACAAGATAAGACATGCAGACATGAAACACATGAAGGGCGAGGGAGACTTAAACACAGAATAGAATAGAATAGAATAGAATAGAATAGAATAGAATAGAATAGCCTTTATTGTCATTGTACAGAGTACAACGAAATTGGAGTGCCACTCCCTTGGTGCAAGTTTCAATAATAAATATAAATGTAAAATATAAAAAGTACAAAAAAAACAATCGTAAGTACTCAAACAATAGTATGTACAATATATACAGGATAGCAGCATTAATATGATGACAGTATGAATAGCAGCATAATATAATGACAGTGACGGTATGGAATAGGTTCAATTGTTTTTGTGCTTATTTACTACGGTGATAGCTCTGGGAAAGAAGCTATCCCTGAATCTGTTTGTCCTGGTTTTATGTGACCTGTACCGTCGGCCTGACGGTAATAGTTCAAACAGTTGGTTGCTGGGGTGAGAGTGGTCCTTGATGATATTGCCAGCTCTGCTGAGGTACCGAGAGTTTGCAGTGACCTCCAGGCTGGGCAGAGAGCAGCCAGTGATCTTCTGGGCTGTGTTGATGACCCTCTGCAGTACTTTCCTGTCTGCAGCTGAGCACCCTGCATACCATGTTGTTATGCCGTACGTTAGGATGCTCTCTATGGTGGCTCTGTAAAATGTCACCAGCAGCCTCTCCTCCAGGTTGTTCCTCCTGAGCACTCTCAGAAAGTGGAGACGCTGCTGGGCCTTTTTAACCACCGCTGTAGTATTTGCAGTCCAGGAGAGGTCATCAGATATCTGCACGCCCAGAAACCTCATGGAGTGTACCCTCTCCACACAGCTCCCGTGAATGTAAAGTGGGGCCGGGTCTGCTCTGCCCTTCCTGAAGTCCAAGATAAGTTCTTTAGTTTTCGTGGTGTTCAGTTGGAGGTTGTTAACTGAACACCACTCAGTCAGTCTGTTGACCTCATCTCTGTAGTCCGACTCATCCCCCCTTGAGATGAGTCCAACCACTGTGGTGTCATCCGCAAACTTTATGATGGTGTTTGAGAGATGGGTAGGGGAGCAGTCAGATGTGTAGAGCGTAAACAGGAGGGGACTCAAAACACATCCTTGTGGAGACCCGGTGCTGAGTGTGATGGTGCTGGACCGGTGGGGGCCGAGTCTGACAGACTGTGGTCTATTTGTCAGGAAGTCCTTGATCCAGAGGCAGATGGGGGTGGAGAGTCCCAGGTGAGACAGTTTCTGGACCAGGATCTCCGGGATGATATGATTGAATGCTGAGCTGAAGTCCAGAAAGAGCATTCTCACATAGCTTCCTCGGTGCTCCAGGTGACTCAGCGCAGTGTGGAGCGCTATGGTGATAGCGTCCTCGGTGGAACGATTTGTCCTGTAGGCAAATTGGTGGGGGTCCAGAGTGGGAGGCAGACCGGCCCTGATGTGCTGACAGACCAGTCTCTCAAAGCACTTCATCACTACAGGCGTAAGTGCAACAGGCCTGTAGTCATTTGGGCTGGCCACAGCTGTCTTCTTGGCGATGGGGATGATGGTGGAGGTTTTGAGGCAGGGCGGGACGGTGTTTGATGACAAGGAAAGGTTGAAGGTTTTAGTGAAGACTCCGGTCAGTTCGTCAGCACATGCTCTGAGAACCTTTCCATGTATTCCATCAGGACCTGCCGCCTTCCTGGGATTCACTGACCTTAGAACACACCTCACTTGGTGCTCCCTAAGTGTTAGTGTGCCAGTGCTGGGGGCGGGTGGAAGTGGTGTGGCAGCTGAGGGCTTGGTCGTCTCAAAGCGGGCGAAGAAACGGTTTAGATCCTCAGCCAGTGAGGCATCAGTCCTAGATGTTGCCTGGTTATTGCTTCTGTAGTTGGTAATGTGATTGATCCCCTGCCACATTTTTCTGGGGTCGTTGTCAGCAAAGTGATCTGAACACAGGGATGAAGACACAAGGGGAATCTAAGAAACAATGAACTATAACAGGGCAACACAGGCAAAATAGAAATGAACTTAGATAAGCTAATGCCATGGACATTTTTGTGCCATGGACTAGTTTAATGTCAGACAATATTTTTACGGACCAGCCTTTAAGGTGTCGGGGACAAAAACAACAAAATCAAATGATACGACCAAGACAAAAACGGTGGTATTTTGTAAATATAATAATTAACTCAAATTCAGTGTGTTGTTGTGTAACTTTATTAGCAGCGTCCTCCTGAAATGCAGCAACAACATTGAGTGTAACATCCTCCTCTCTGCCCCTTAATGTTCTCTGGTCGCTATGGTGAAGCATAAATATTTCTTTCAAAATAAGACACACAACTACAACACGGGAAAAGACCCAGGGAAACCGAGTTCACGATAAAAACCCTGAAAACCATAAATTTCACTCCTTAGCCTCCACTCTCACGGCCTGGTACCAAACGACTCATGGACTAGTACCAGTCCTTGGCCCGGAGGTTGGGAACCGCTGAGCTAATGAACTTAAACATAAACCATAAACATCAAAATGTATTAAACTCAAAACGCTGGGTCAAATGACCCATGATTGTGACAAATCTTTCTTCCGTTCCTCTGATTTTTGCTTCTTACCTTTTTTATTTTGTGGAAAAGTGTAAACTAATATAATTTTTACCTTTTAAAATAAATTACCTTCCAGTTTCTGAATGTGCCTTTTCACCACCAGTATACAGTACCTGCCATGAAAAAGACATATTATTCACAGATTGCTGTTCACAGATTACTTCAGCTTTCTTTGTTTTTATCAGAGTTCATTATTTGGTTAAAGACCGCTTTAGGGAATTGCCACTCAGTTTTGTGATTATACTGGCTGTTTTGATCAAGACGTTTGAGAATATTTTATTAAATCAGCCCTCTGAATGAAATCACTCAACATTAATTAACCAGAATGTGGTTGGGAAATCAAAAGTAATTTTTCATCTAAGAACAATCAGGTGACTAACCTACCTTTTTATACCTTATAGCTTCCATATTGACAGTTCTTGAGTTTAACCTTGAATCTTAACATGCTGAATATAAAAGATTACGCTCTTCCCCTGAGTCCAATTATTTATTTCAGACATATACAAACAAAAAAAAAGGTTGGAAAACAGAGAAGACATGAACAGGAGCCACTTGAACCTCTGCCACTAATTAACAACCAGAGGAAGTGCAGAGGAGGAAGTAATCAGGAAAATTAGCTGCTGGTGTTTTGCTGAAACCTGCTTGGCTAGCAAGTGTTTCTGTACAGCTGCAAGCCCACATATTGGCTGATAATATATTTGTCCAAGAAAGAAAAAAAAAAACCCTACACATGCACAAAAAAGGCAGATATACTATCACAAACAAAAAACCTCACAACTGAGAATATAATTTGATATTTTGCTGTTAAATGTTTTCTTTAAACTAACACAACGGAACCTCCATTAAATAACACCTACAAAAAAAAAAAAAAATATATATATATATATAAAAATAATTCTAACAAGTCTTAAAAATTGTAGTCACCCTGCTTTGTTCTTTCCACATAACTGTTAAATTTCTTATCACTCCCACCCCAGCTAGTTTAACGAAGAGTACGAACACCCTATTGCACCATCAGTCTGTGTGTCCTTCTTTCAGCAGAGATGGAAATCTTTAATGATGTTTGAAACAAAGGAACCAATTTTTCAGGCAACTCCAGCAGCAGCAGGCAAGAATCCCAATTTAACCGCTCACAGCGTATCCTGCAGACAGAATCTGTGGGTGAGGCATCACACGAAGTGTCAGAAACATCTGTTCAATTTGCTTTGTGGTCCAGTGGACATTATGCCAAGATCTCAGGGCACACAGCTCTAAAAATGAAGCAGTGATGTGTCTGTCACACTTGATAAAAGCGGGAACAATGATAATCATTCTGAAAGTGGTGGGGAAAAGAAAAATGGAATGAAAAGGAGCTTTGTAAACTGGACACACACACATATGCCACTGAAACATTTAAAATAACAGCAAAAAGGAGCAATTTTGTCTTCTTCTGTCTTCTCACCGAGACAAACTGTTACCACTGCATGTCCTTCGAGGGTAAAAATTCAGGGGAGTTATGACTGGCTCATGACAAGACTGAGGAGTCCAGTCACTGCTGACAAAATAGAGTTCACAGGGATGTGAGAGGAACAGTCTTCAGGCGACACATGTAACATTTCAAACACAAGCCAGCCATAGCCTGCTTCTGCCTATTTGCCATCCTGCCTATAAAAGTTATAAATATAACTAATTAGTCTGCAGCCTTGTTCAGGCCAGCAAAAGGTAGCAGCCTCGTCTTCACACGCATCACCCCATGCCGATGCAGCCTTCTCATGGGATCACATGAGTGCTTAATAAGTGCTAAAATGGACAGGAGCACTATATAAACCCCCTCTGAGTTTTCTGTGTCTCATCACACTTTGCTTTTATCCTTCCCTTGTCCTTTAAGTAGATTTTAATTGCTGGAATTTCACTGATTTAGCCTCAGGAGTTCATAATTTACTGGCTAACTATCATCAGAAGAAATCTGCTGTGTCCTTTTTAAAATCTTCTTTCATTTCTCAAAATATGAGCGAACAGGTCAAAGCAGACACATCGTGTGGGGAGTACAGCAGGGGTGCCCCTTGGTACCCCTTGAGAAAGTGGTGGCATTTGAGCCAGCTTTTCAGTCAGGATGCTGGCCTGCCATCTTTCCTGGAGTCAGGGGATGCTCGCTGGATGGATGTGGACTGGTTGCAGAGGAGTTTGGCAGCCTGCTCCTGGCCAGGGTACATACCCGCTCCGCTGTTTGTGCCCTACATCTCTGGGTCGATGCATCATCCAAGCCAGACGATTAGTAAGTGGAGGGTCATCATGGATGTGGCTCACTTCACGCCCTCAGAGATTTCTCTCAGCATCAGAGATGGATTCCTGGAAGTCAGAGGTATAGAACATTGGCTTACATCTCTGTTAATTAAACAGCTTGAAGAGTTCACTTTATTAACATTGCTAATTACTTTTACACACAGGATAGTCTCGGGTCTTAATGAAGTATTAAAGATCTTATCTAGCTATCAAATATTATCTCAAAGAGTTATTTAAAAATACTTTTCTTATAGTTCACAGGGAAAAAAATCCTTAAAATGAAACACTGATGGAAAAAAGCTGAATGTAACAAAATTAGAAAGCTGCTTAAATAATGTGCTTGGGGAAATTAAAATCACTGCTCTGTGGCAGAAATTAATTTCCGTGTTGAGTGGTTTCTCTATGTTGCTTGATTCCTCTGTGTGTCCTCGCATTCTTCCCCATAAATGGTAATCCGTCCCCAGGGAAGCACGAGGAGAGGCCAGACGAGCATGGATTCATTGCCAGATGTTTTACAAGGAAGTACAGGTATGCAAAGTAAACACTGACAATAACCTGCAGATGATGAAATATGCAGTTTAAGCCATTTAAAACATTAGTCAGCAGCCAAGCATGCACCACTGATGGTATTTTTTCAACAGTACTCAATCTCTCAAATGTTTGCTGAACTGAACATTTAGATATTAGGTACATCTGTTTCAGTATTTACGCTTTGTATGTCATGCCACTGTAAACCTGTTTGTGTCATTATCAGGCTCCCAGTGGAGATGGATGCTACCAAAATCTCATCCACATTTTCTGTGGATGGTTTTCTGAACGTGGAAGCTCCAGTTCCCGAAACTTCTGTCCCTGCTACAATCCCCATTCCCATAAAGGTGCTGATAACTTTAAAGTTGGTTAAAGAAATACTCTATATTTTGATAACTTGCCAAGGGGTGGAAGAAAAGATCAGTACCACTGACATATTTGTCTGGCACATGTAATTCACAATGCTAGAGCGAGTGGGTGGCTTACTCAGATTAGGATGCAGACAGATGTGGAGAAATTCAACATTTCAGGAATTATCTGATGTACTGTTTTTTTGTAGATGAGCCACAAAACATGACAACAGTACAATATTTACCACGCAGACATCAGAGAGGTATTGATCTTTTTGATTTGCTCCTAAGAAACGGTTCTTTTAAAATACAGATTTTTATAGACAGTTTCCTAACAATCTTTTCATATTATGTCCAGTTTAATAACTGTCTTGATTTTGCTGTTATTTATTTTAGTTTTAGTTTGTTTTTTTTAACATATTTATGCATAAATGCAGGTGATAGTAGAGGATAATGGAGAACCGGAGGTAAAAGATGAGAAAGAAGAAGAGAGCGGGAGAGCACCAGACCACCCAGAGTTTGCTTCCTCAGAGGATCACGGGGAAGGCTGTTCATTAGAAGTCCATAGAGATCAGGCCCAACCTGAAGGTGCCACAGTCGGGCTTCAGCAGCATGATGAGAGGATGAAAACAGAAGAGGAGACCCATGAAAAGCCAGCTGGAGATTCCCCCTCCTCAGTGCCTGAAGGTGACGAAAGCACAGACGGCCTTCAAGATTCTTCTACAAAGCCAGAAACAGTGGAAAGCCAAGAAGGCCCAGACACAGACACATCTAGCATAACTCAGCCTGGGGAACAGGTCCAGAGCCAGCAATTGGAAGCAGCAAATATACAGCAAGAGATCACTGAATAAAAACAATATAATGGTGATAAAGTAATGAAACAGCCAGCACTGCTTGCCTTGCTTAGTCTCACAGATGCATTGTAGTCATTAGATATAACAGCCTCGCTATGGGTGGAGCTCCAATAAAGCACTAGCATGTGAAAACAATAAATAATATGCTGTGTGTCATGTTATTAATGTCTTAATGGTTTTATGTTCTCACAATTATAAAATGCGTCGTTATGTGTGATTTTGAAACTGTTTATCAGCAACAAGGAATCACATTTGTAAGAATCATATTCACAATTACCTCTGAAACTATGTTATCAAGCTGTTTCAGCAAAGTGGTTTTGACACTAATCAGGTGCTATATGTTTGCACAGCTGTGCATTAGTCAATTCAACGTGAATTACTTGCTTAAGGGAAAAAAAAGAAAAACTGGTGTGACTCCAGTATTGCTGCTGCCATGGCAACAGCATAATTGAAGTCCATGATTGTAATACCAATAAATGCAACACTTCATGTGAGCTTACACATCGCACACAGCGGTGACTTTGGAAAGCCGAAACAGTCCAAGCCTTTTGTTGTTTCCACCGCGTGACTCCAGATTGGAAACTTTTTCAATTCAAACCGATCATCCCTCTTGATTCCAATGCACAGGGAAGATTACATTATTTTGCATCACACAACGGGCAATGGAACGGCCCCAGTCTTTTTTTTTTTTTTTACACTCGCATTCAAAGGCTCTGGCAGGGCTGCCTCAATGAGTTCAGCCCATTCTGCAGCACACAGCGATGCCAGTCTCACCCAGCACTAAGCCCTCCGCTAATCTGCTGCCCAATTCCTTCTTTTATTCAACAATAACACCACAGGCTCTCTGGAGCCCTGGAACGGGTCCCTCGAGTGGCACAGTTCTCAATGTAAGACACAGATGTTAAGACACACTGGGCGATTGGCTGGACATGTTTATTGCATCAGTCAATACAAAGACATCAACAGAAAAGAAGGCAGTCTGTCCTCTCCAACAATCATGCAGCCATCATCCTTAATGCTCAAATAGAAAAGAAAATTTCAAACCATATTGCAAAATGCAGAACATTTCAGATTAAGATTTATAATGAATTGGCACTATTATATTTACAATACACTGTGAAATAATATTATATATTGTGTGCATTAATGCAGAAAATTGACCTTCTGGATACACAGAAATATAATATTACCTTTATTTCTTGTCAATTTCAATGACATCATGTTAAATAAAAAAACCTATAGAAACTGAAGGAAGGACAGGCGAACGAAAGAACAAAAATATATGCTGGAAAGGCTGCTACACTTAAAACTTCACTTTTATATGATTTTCTTTGATTCTAAAGTTTTAAAAATTGAATTGAGCCCGACTGAAAGGAAATCAAAAAGCAGTCACATTTGGCCTTCTACAATTTTTATTAAAAACTCTGCCATGGGCAAATTGTTTACCTGAAAAGAAACAGCCAAATTATTTCATAATTACACCTGTTAATTACTTAAAAAAAGGGACTATTGGACTATTCTGGAAAATTCATAAGCATCTATTTGTTAATGGGAAAATGACACTTTTCATCATTGTCTGAGCTTGTAAAAATAGATTTTCCAACAGAAAAAACAAATGCCTGGTTTAACTTTAATCTGGACATCAAATACCTCCAGGTGTCAAACAACATGAGGCTAGAGGCAACACATTTCACATCAAACTGGTAACTGATTGTCCAGAATGATGTGTTTAGACCATAGGAGCCATCTGGGGCTTGGAGGCTTCCACCTCCTGCTTTTCACCACCTTGGGATCCCTCGTCGCTGAAAAGGTAATATGGAGGTGTCTGCCGAGCTTCGATGATGAGGACGCCCTCAGGAGACAAAGAGGCGAAGACTGTCAGGGGGTCCACGTCTGTGGGGATCCTGATGAGACAGAAGAGAAGAAAAAGTATAGTTTGATTGTTTTAATGTAATTGATTAGAAGAAGTTTACTTGGTCAGGATCATTTTTACGCTGTTGTGTGTTCAGTGTGTTTTTAAGTGTGCGTCGGAGAAAACTGAGAAGAGCAATGATGAGAAACAGCCTAGAGAAAGAGTTCACTTCCTACCTGGAGGTCATGCAAAACTCTAATGTGAGATTTCCTTGTGTAAGAACGAGTAGTGTTGAATGCTGGAGGTTTTTATTGATAACTAATCAAAACTCCTAAACAACCCTCAGTCGAATTATTTTGGCACTTTATATCTAGGTGAGACAAAAAAGGACTTGAAATGAGTCACCCTGTGCACCTTGGATAGCTTTTATTCTAACTCACAAAAAGAAACAGGAGAAATCTCCCTTCAAAAATAAGATATTCTTCAAAAATCCCCCATCTCTGTCACAGAGAGGAAAACAAACACACACACACTCGATCCAGGTGTAGCGTTCCCAGGAAACGAAGCTTCGATATCAGTTAATGAGACTGCCTTACTCGAGTCTGTCTGCAGAATTTTAACACCTGTAAATTTCTGACTGTGTATACTTTCCTAATCTGCAGCTCACATCCAGGTAACAGCTGATTTTGTGTCAAGCATTTTTTTTCTCCTGGCTGTTTGCTTTATTTTTTGACACCTCTCATACAGAAAATGTTAGATTTTCCAAAGTATAGTGGGATAATTGGTTTCCAAAACCTGCAGGAGGATAGAAAGTGTTGAGGGGAAAATAAGCCCGAGTTACTATGTGCAAGGATGTCATTGTTTAAAACTTCATATTCATATAGAATGATAGTATTCTCATCAGCTTAAAACAACATTCACACTTGGTAAGTAAGTTATTTAAATCCTATTGTAAAGAAAAAAGAAAATAGGCAGCTCATTTTTGACTGAAGGTACTCTGAAAACTGGGGGTTGGGGGAGATCTCTGTTCTTTGTCAGTGTGGCCAAATATGGTTATTGGAGGGTTTCTGTGCGGGCAGCCAAGTGTTTCAGGGAGTTAATATAAACACAAGACTGGTATGTTCAGAGGATGAGACTTGTGGCCCTCCCCTCCATTTAATTAGAGAGGACCCTCTACTGACTTACCACTCCACTGTGAAATACAAGTCAGAATACACTCAGGAACCTCACAGACGCACACAGGCTGAGAGGTCAAGTCACATCTATTAATATACGCAGCTCAGTGTGTCACTGAGCTTTAAAGTTACCTTTTAATAACAACTCTGAAGCTTGAGCTCACTAACCCATAAGTAGCAACACCAGAAAACCAAAAATGAGACCAGGCACAAAAAACACAAAAATCCAGGGTTGCCAATAGAAAAACGGAACAGATGAATATAAGCAGACAATAACATGAATATCATAATACAGTATCCTGTGGTGGAATTATACTAAATTCAATTTAGATTTAGAAGACAAACAATTGGTATAAAGAGATAAAAGTGCAAGGGGAAAGGGAACGTGGAGTCAGCTGGGACAGCAAACAGAGACTCAGAGTTTTAAAGACAAACAGAACTTATGTTGCATGCTGTGTGTGTACTGGATGATATCAACACTCATGTCAAACATTTTCATTCAGCATATTCTTAAAAAAAGTGGATCTTGGGCCTGTCAACTCCCTCTAATTCAGGTAATAATTCAAAAAGGATTTCAGAAAGGTTTGTGTAAGCCAGTATTAAGTGTGCAACCTTGAATAATTTTAATAATTTTAAATGTATCTTTGCCCCTTCTGACAAAGTCAAATAACTCAGTTGGTCCATTACGTGGGACTCCAGCAGAAACCTTATCTTTCCAGCTCGGGGAGTTTATTTAACTTTGGCAAGAGTACAGTTTATCTCAAGCATTGATTCTGTAAAGCTGCCAAAAAAACTAGGCAATATGCTTCCCCCCTGCAGAGATTCGGAGACACAGAGAAACGAGTGAGACCTGGCACAGTGAGCGTGGGTGTTCATGAGGTGTGTGTGTGTAGCACATATAACCCTTTCCTCCATCCCACACACTACACATTTCAGCTAAGTCAGCCTAGCAGTATTACCGGTATTTGTCTTTTGAGAATAGAAGCAAACAGAAAAAAAGAGATTACTGAATAACAAAACATTCACACTTTCACAGACAAACAGAGCAAGGTTGTTGTTTTGCAGCTGAGCTACATGACCTCAAAGTTATCTTTGTCCCCAGGGCTGATTTAACAACATTTTTAGTTAATAACTTACAAATTTCTCAGTTTGGAGAGCAGAAGAAGTCACCCTTGAGTTCTCAGTAAGCTTAAGCTAAGCTGTCTAGTCACTTATTTATCGAGAACATGTGCTATGCCCTATACTGTATTAACTTCTTGCATTTATTCACCGCAGTTGTCTCATGTAACATTTACTAGTTTTTTGTTTTGTTTCCAGTGTTTTGTGTCACAATTGAGGACCAAGAAGCAAAACTCCTGTAATCTTTGTATCTTTTCTTACTGTTACATCTGAATGCCGTTCTGTGCTCCTTCCTTCTTGTTTTTGTTTCACAAGCCCAAGCAACAAGCAACTGTTCCTCAGTGTCACCTGATAAGCATTAAAAAAAGCAAACCCTCCGACTATCTCAATTTCCCTCAGCCAGCAGACTCTGTGGGGGTTTTGTCTCCCCACACTGAAGTATCTGTTCCTACTAAATCCTTGTCTTAATAATTGTAAAACCTGGCTTAATTCATTTGTGTACATGTCGCTACATCCTGAGGGTTGAAACAATACGCATACCCTTCTTTTTCTCTTGCCATTGGACTCTAGCCCCTTGAATCAAAACTTGTGTAATGTGATTGAGACCAATCCTCTGTTTTTTGTCTGCATCTCAAACACTCCAACGCCATCAAAGTTAAAAGTGCATTTTTACAATTTCAAAAGAAGATGGAATTTTTTTTAAGCAAAAGAGTTCAAAGCACACTATGATGTAAATTTCTACCATACTTGACTTTCTGCCATTTTAATTTAATGGAAAATTCTTTTTTACAGGTCAAATTCTTTTCTCAAGCTTTGTCAAAACGGGCACATGTGGTCTTCAGAATAAGTCTCAGATGGAGTTAGATTTTTGGGGGGTATAGAAATTTGGGACAATAGAAATCAATGCCAAGTTTCTGCCAAACAGAAAGTGAGCCCATTGACATCTGGAATGTCTAGCCTTCCATGTATCCCGTCCATGTAGTCCAAACTGCATAAATTCATGGCAAAGTTTTAAGGTAGCCCCAAAATCTTTCTGTCAGCTGTATTATTATTATTTTGGGAGGAGCTAAACTGCTTCTTGGTGCAACTTCTTTGAAGTTATTATTATTATTATTATTACAAAAGACTTTAGGTATGAGATACCTTTTTCTCGTAACAAAGCAAGATTTAAAAAAAACAAACGTTTTTTGCTCTGAATTTTTCATATTGGAGTGCAAACAGAAGCAGCAGGCAGATAAATATCTGCATTTTGTACCTTTATCTTACATTATACAGAAAGAAAGGTTTAGTTACTACCTACTTTGCAGACAAGGATGTTAAATATAAAGAATAGTTACAATTGGCTTACCCGCTGTAAAATGCAGCATACAGGCTGCTGCAAATCATAATAATCCACACAAAACCTTAGTGTCACTAAACACAGCATATGTACGAGAAGAGCCAAAATAAGAAGGTTGTAGCACTTCAAGTGACATCAACAACCAATCAAATCTCGAGACAGAAGAATGTGTCTACCATGCTAACTCTCTCTCTTCCTCCTTTTCATTCTCATATAGCCCGTGTATTTGTGTATCGAGGACAGTTATTTATATTTGACCCATTGACACCACCAGTCACTCCTGTTCTCTGTATAGTCAGCCTGTCCCGTATATTCAGCTGAGGAGCCCAGGTGTGATCTGAAGGCATTCCAATTAAAAATATTGTGATATGAACAGTGAGGGGCTTGAGCACCTGCTTATTAATTAGCCAGTATGAAATTAGTAGAACTGGACTGACGTGCCAGTGAGATGGTGATTCGCACTGACGATTATCGCTTCCGTTTGAAGTCTTTCCACTGCCCAATTAAATGGGCAAAGGCTTAGAGGCAGGCAGCATGTGGAAACTATTGTGTTGCTCATTTGGGTTGGATTAGTTACCATATGAATAGTCTCTGTAAGAGACTCCTGCTTTGCACTGATGCTGCTTTGTCTATGTAAAACCTACTTTAGGATTCTAGTCATGTTTGGTGTTTTGACTGGAGAGTTCAACATAACATTTAAAACGAGGAATGCAGAATTCACCTTGACAGGTAAAACATTCAATTATACATGCAGGACGTTTTCATGTTGTTCAACAAGCGAATACTTCTGCATGTATCTACATACTCCTCCACTTATGAGCTTCGTATAACATTGGTCGAGCATTTCTTCGGCTTATCTCCCTCCAATTAGTTCTCTTTGATTAAAGGCATTTTTCTCCATGATTCTCAAACTACATGAAGATCTGTGCTGTAATGGACTATTTAATATGAAAACCATGCAAGCAAGCAAGCTAACTGTCATGTTCTCAACCATTTGTCCAATTTAGCTGTTATAGGCAGAGGCGGGGTACACTTAAGACATGTCGCCCATAACTTTACATACATACAGTGGTTCATTTTCAAATCTGTAATTAGAGAAAAGGTAGAAATAAAAGTGCAGAAGAGGGACAAAAGTACCAAAGAAGACAGAAAGTCGGGATAAAACTTTAGTACAAGCTAATATTTAATACTAAATTACCTTCTATCTTTTTTTTTCTCTATGAGCCAACTATGCGTTATCTTTCTGGCTGTAGTTTTGTGGTGTTTATAGAACAATGTTTCAATCCCAGTTAAACCTGGCACAGTCAAGTAATACTGAGGCGCTTTCCACAGATTTCTGAAGGAAAGGAGGCTTTATCTTTTTTCAGAAATCAGCATTAGGGAGCTTCAGGGTCAGAAATCTGATGGATAAGTAGCTTGTGGCTTTAAAGAGCACCAGTTCTGCTTTTCTTTATTTTTATGTTCTTCACACTGTTACAATCTGTTCTTATTAAATATATCCAAAGATGAAATCACAGGTAATCCCTAAGAAGAAAAAGCTCCAGCTCCTGCTGTAAAGTCCTGGCTCTATTTTATGCAACACAAAAGATATCTGTAATAAATATTTATCTGAGGAATGCAGCTCTGACTGTGAGCACAGAAGCCCCACTCACCTCCTGTTCAATCCTGCGGTAAATGAGGCGCAGCCAATCAGAAGAAAAATGGCTTAAAGGCAGGTTACTTTAAAGGGAAATGAACTTGTTTTAAACAGTAAACTGGGGGAGCGACACTTACACCCACTAAATGGTAAATATAAAATGTGGAGTTTCTGTTTAATTATTTCCTGTTTTATTTTGGAATCATTGATACTTGTCTCTTGCTGTCACTTTTGTTTTCTCTACGTAGTATCCCTCCTTGTGTTAGTGTCACCTGTGCTGTATTTGTTATTTCCTTTATATTTTGAAATTTCTGGTTGCCAGGTAGTTCCACTCCCATGCTTTCTTCTGTTTCACACCCTTTTTGTGCCACGCATGTGTTCAGCCAGTAAATAGTCTCATCAGTGTGCATAAATGCAGATGAAGTTGTCACATTGTTCCAGACAATAGGTCTTAATTTTTAGTGTCTTAGTCTTCCTGAGATTTTTCTTGTTTCTTTGTGCCCAGCCTTCTGTTTTTGGACTTTGACTTTTGACTGATCTACAATACTGTTTGTCTTGCTGCCTGCTCCATTTTGCATGATGCCTGTTTTTGGATTGAAGATTTGATTTTGACTTTGCATTATATCCTGGGCTTGGTTCTCCCTCGTGTGGAATTGGAAGTGAGCGTAACATTTCGTTTAAAACTATAAGATTTTTGTGCTTCCTTCTTGTGTTTGAGCTGTCAGTGGTTCATTCAAGGAGTGACTGTAATATGTAAATAAGTAAAAGCCAGAAAAAAATATTTTGTGTACGAGAGTTTTGTTCTATTATTTTGTCCACTGGTTACTGACCACCCTATCTTTGCAATTGATTTGTTGTGTAAGTTTCATTTCAAGCTTATTTACACAATGCCAATCCACAACAACAGCTATTTCTTACATTATAAAACAGAGAGCTTAATTTACACAGTAAATTGCAGAAAGGTACGAGTAAGTTTTTGCCAGTGCAAAAACATCACTATGCTAATAATTCTATTTGTCCAAAGTCACTAAAGAAAATTGTCCCATAATCATAACAGCTAACAACAAACAGCTTTGCTGTTAACATTGCACTGGGCTGTATTAGTAAGTATAATGTCTAAAATGCAATGCATTTCACTTTCACATATTCTATAGTCATTATTTGTTGTGAAATATTTCAAAATGCTTCCAGTTTATAGCTCCTGAAAAGCAGAAATCCATATCTCAAATTATTAGAATTATTTCTAAGATAAAAATCTGGGGTTCAGGTCAGGAGAGTTCTCTGTATCATAACAATATTTACATTTTATGACATGCACTAGTATGTGGCCATATATAATGAAAACTGGAGCCTTTTTCCATCCATTATGAGCACCAGCACAGGAAAACAAAATGATAATGGTGCAGCTCAAGAATTATACTTACTGTATCTTCTTTGTGAAATTCTTTGTCACTATTCCACCTTCTTCCTGTTTCTCTTCGTGCTTTCCTGTTTGGGAAAAGGAGTGAACACAACTTCAGAAATGATGTAGTCTGACGTTGCGCAATGATTAGGCAAGGTCATGCATTATAAATGTCTCTGTCACCAGTTCAAATGGACACAGCTCATAAAGAGTCCACCCATCACCTTTGACTTCTTAGATCTTTAGTATGGTGTAAATAAAAAAAGGTGTTGATATAACTGAGCTCAAAGCTTGGCACACATCGTGCAGTTTTCCATTGCTCATTCCTTCCAGAATGTTTGCTTTGTGATTGCAATGAACTTGTTGACATGATTTCTCTTTCTTCCTCTTTAGCTGTTTCCTAAAATGATTCCCCAGCAGAGAGACTAATGTTAGAGAGAACATATAACCCTAAAAAGCACCTCTTCCATCTTCTCCTTCACTGTTTATGGCCAGTCTGTTTGTCAGCCTTAGCAAGCAGCTGCTCCTGGACTGCTAAATGTCAATGCCGCTGCCAGCAGCATGGCCTGCCCCACCCCTCGACCCCTTTGTATACCCGACAGGCTCGACTATGTCCTATCCTATACCCCCGCAGTGACGTTTCTAGCTGCTCAAAGTGCTGGACTCCAGAGATCGAGGCTAGAACATGTGATGCTCTGGAGAGAAGTGAGCTACGATCAGCAGTGATGTCATGGGATAATTATGAAAACTTCATCCTGACTTAAGAAGTACAATCGGTCCCCTGATTAAAGATTTAGTCAGGGGAGTAGTCCAACAAGGCCCTCATTTATGTGTTTCTTACGACAGAGATTATAGATTCCAGATGTGTAATACATCATGTTCTTGGAGGAGAGTGGTGTTTTTATGTAACAGATACAATTTTCTGTCAATACAAATATCAAGAGCTTGGGTGTAGTTTTCTTATTTGCAGATAGAGGATACAGCTTTTTGTGCTACTTATGAAGAAATTTTATGAAACATCTGATAGGATAAGATAATGACGTTATACTTTTCGAGCCATTACTCAGTGCCATAATTTAGTAACACTAGGAGAAATTAGGTAAACTTGACAGACACACAAAACGCAGTAATTTAGACTTTTCTATGAGCTGGTTGCAGGAATCGACTGTGCTGAGGTAATTTTATTGTGTCAAGGTCAATGCATATTGTATGTAGTTTAAGGTTGGCCAATCTAATCAAATGCAGATCAGACCACAGGTCACAGTACTAATTTAGAGCTCTATTTAACAATGTTTCTCACATTATTCATTTTAGTCTCGGTTCTTCAGTATGTTTAGTGTATTTCTTGTTTACTTACTATTAAGTATTATTGAGTATATACTCATATATTAATATTCCATTAGAGCAGATTTGATCAAAAAGACTTTTTCCGTGCCTTCCAAATCATGAAATATAAGCAAATGTCCTTTGCATGGGTGATTTAATTTACTGCTGTATAATCTGTAAAAGTTAGAGCTATGATTTCATAGCTCTTTGCAACATTAATGTTATTATACAGTAACTCACTCATTTAAATTGTAATGAGTCTTTTAGTTTGCAATATAAGAAGCACGGCCACTTTGACTGATAGGTGGATCCTAACAAAGGGAACTGTAGTTAGACGCTGCCTACAAGGCTCCAGCCAAGCCAATTCAAGCCTTTTGTAGCATTTTTTACATAAGTATCTGAAAAATGACAAGCCTTACTATGTGGCTACAGATGCTCTAAAAAGTCTGTTTTCCCATTTTAGTGTGTGACATTTTTGTGTGTCACTACTTGCACTAATACAGCAAAGCATCCTGCTAACAAAAACAGGCAAATTAGCAGATAAAATAAAAAAAATTCTTATCTCAAATTGGGCAAAGCCTTTTAATAAGTTCTACATATTATGGATTAATTAATAATTATTAATATTAAGAATCTATTACCAACTTAGTCGTCCAATCTATCATATAAGTACGGTCACTTACTTATACGGCCACCAATAATAATCGTAAAATGCTAAAAATCTGGATTAAATTATGGGACTTCACAAGCCAATGTTCATCTCTTTTCTCTTGAACTTCTCTTGAGCAACCAACAACAAGGAGATATAAATAGAAACTAATTTTAGGCATTTGAACAAAACACATGTGCTGACATTTTCTTGCTGGGGACACGCGATCTCTCCCTTATGCGTTGCATTTCAGGTTTCAGTGAATCTGATGGACTGCAAAGTTGCTTGGAGTTACTTTACAGACCACCAGTGTGGGTCTCTAAGACCAGATATTCTAATTTAACTCAAATATAAAAAAACCCCCAAAGATCTGCGTTAAAATGCAGCTACACTGTACTTTTCCAGACAATATTTGTGTTCAGCTTGGCTTTCTTTTAATCTTTGCCTCCTCTTTCAGTAAACTTTGAACATGCTTACATGTTAAAAAGACTAGTTCATTCATGTACTGAACACCTCTAACTTGCTTGTATTACATTCACAGTCACACTTCTTGATCACGATGAGTCACCATGACAGACAGCCCCAACATGGCGCTGAGTGAATGACCCAACTGGCATACCAACAATGTGTTTAAAAAAAAGCCTCGGAGCTGTGGGGCCGCTGTCCTCTGTGGCCTCCTCAGTCCTGGGTATCCCTGGAATTCAGCTGTCTCTTGAAACACTGAGTTAAGGAAGCAATTTGTAGAACTCACTCCAGTAATCAGTGACTGAGGAGGAACGTGACAACATCAGAGACACAACCTACCCAAGAACTGTGGGTAAAAGTGAGGCCCTATTTCCAGAACATTCTCTCTCTGGTGTTTAGTGACAGTGAGCAACTCTTCTTATTGTAAACAGAGACTGTTGTCATGGCCTTGCCTTAAATCTAAATTGAGCTCATGGGTGGCTGTGGGAGTGATTCTCCAAGAATCCAAAACAGGTGTCTGAGCTTGAGGATCTGCCTGCCTTGAAGTCCCAGTCACCCAAATCTGTCCCACTCTTCCATATCGAGACTCATTAATTCTGAGGCCATATCATACCACTGAGGCTTTTTCACTGTACTGTGTCAGTCATGGTGCTGAAGGGAAAGATCAGATATTTCATGACCAGATTACAAAAAGGAATTTCAGATATACTGTCTTTAAGTTTTCTTTAAACTGAATACTGATTTTCTCTTTGATTTGGTTGCATTGCTATGACTTTACATGATGCTTGGTCTTTACAAATAAAAACACTTTGCATAGTCTCATGAAACCCTGGAATGTTAAATTAGTAGATGAACAGGCATGCTTTTACTTCATTTTAAACATGCAAGAATGATTTGCTGTACTTCAACTGTAAGCATCTATACAACACAAGAAATGAAAGTTATAATGGAAAAAAAAAATAATTTCTCTTAAAGAAGACAGTATTACTTCAGGCTGCTAGTGGCAGGTGTACTTATGAAGATATGTGCTTTCACAAGTACATGGCACTCTATTTGTGATATTTATATTTAATAATAGGCTTTAAACATAACGTTTTGACCTGCTAATTCAGGTCTAAAGGAATTTAGAAGCATGTTATTAAATGTGTCATATAAATAGAACTGACTACCACAGTGATATACTGCATTTTGATATCAGCGTGTCATTGATGAGACATCAAATTTCCCCAGAAGGTTTTTTTTTTTTTTTTTTTTTAAATGATTCATTTAAAGCTGTTATCCTCATTGAACTTCTTCTTCCAGGAAAAGCGTCTAATTTTCATTTCTCCAATCATACTTCAACTCACCTGACACTTCTACAAATCCGTCTCTCGTTTTTACGTGCAACTCTTCTGGTTTGAAGCTGTGGACGTTCACGCAGACTTTCCAGGGTTCCCCACAAGTAGTGGTGGGTGAACTCCGGGAGGAGGGCTCGCCGTATCTGCTGGTATACAGCTGGGGGCCTCCCGTGGTCTGACGCGGGGGAAAACCTGTGCGTAAACTGCTGCTAAAGGGCGAGGAGCTGAGACGCGTGCTTAGCCGGCCCGGACGAGCCCACCCCGGCCAGTCCATCGACAGATCATCGGGGAAAGGTGGCATCCCAAATTCATCTTCCATAAACCGAGACGCTAACTGATCCCTGAAAGGAGACTGGTCTCTGAATGGAGACTGATCAATGAATGGCGATTCTCCAAATGGATCTCTGGGAAACCTCTGTCGGTTTCCCGTCGTGTAAAAGTCTCCCTCTGCCATATCCACTTGAGTTCAAATCCAGTAATGAAGTTCTGGTATTGGTGCAAAATGAAAAAAATAAAAATAAAAAGTGACTCTCTCTCTATGAGGAAAACTTTATATTGTTTGGGTTAGGCACATCACCATTACTCAATAAGACATTTGTTGATCCAAAAACAAACTTCGAAGTGGTCTCCGAGTTTCTTGAACTGATCTCATTTCTTCTGGCGCTTGATTTTATACCTCGTAGCAGATGAGTCTGCACTGAACAAGTGTCCGGAAAGTGCTGGGAGGATCTGGAGAAAGCGCGCTGTAAAAAATATCCATTAAAGTAGTAATACCAAATCTTAAAATTACAAGACAAAAACACTGTAACAAAACACAATGATTTTCTATTCGCAATATTTATGCTTTTTAGAATTTGTTTTAGCATTCACATACGCGTTCAGGCGTAAGTTAAGAAAAAATATGGCTTGTTGATGTGACGATTTTCTTTTACAGTGGGCGCGCAACAGCTGATCAAGGCCAAGCCTACTCTTTACCAAACTAAGTTGCAGAGGCCACATGTCACTCATGCAGTTTGAGCTCCCTGGTGACTCACAGACTTTTTAATAGAAAGTAACGCAGAGCTTCGCGTCAAACGCACTGATGTCACGGTACAGATAAAACAAAACAGCTAAGAGCTCGACTTGTGATTATGAAATCTGTTTACTGATCCGAGCGTATTGATTTTTTTTTCTTTTTGAACGTAAAACAAGACTGCAATCATCATCATTCAGAACACGATTTTATATAGCTTTTTCTGAACACAGTCAAAAGGAAATTTCATGGGGTCATAGAGGGGGCGATTCAATTTCAAGGTGACATTACAATGTAGAGTTCACACTGACGCAAGATAAAACGTGACAGTATGAAAAATATGCTTTTTCGGTATGCTCGTTCATGTGAAAAACGGGGAGAATATGCATAATTTTACAATAACATAGAATCACTATTGCTATATGAGCTTGTTATTGAAATTCTTAAAATAGCAAAATACATGATCAAAGGGACCTTAAGCACAAAGACAGCTAGAGTCTGTTGACTGATGCATATCGTCTTCTTTTTCCTCTTAAACTGGTTGATACATTTTATCTATAACATCCAAGGAGGCTCCAATCACATTCTCTAAACAAAATAGTCACACCCTTCCTATAATTTATACAATGCAGATGCATATTTACACCACATATACAAAATAATTTTGCACAAGAACTGATGTAAACTTTACATTGAGAAATGGGGGGGGGGGCATTGCCCTGGGTGCCCATCTAGAAAAATCTGTCAACTTGACTGCACAAATCTTCCCATGGCTCCTAGTCAACACTGCTTGTCACGAGTCATCATCAGTTTATAGTTTATGAATGAGTTCTGTGCCAAGTTCCTTCCTCTTCCTGCCTCATATTTCCCTCATTCCTCCAATTTAGATGACATTCAGGGAAATAAGCTGAGAGTATTGAGTGCATAGAGAGCAGTCTGTCAGGCCTGGAGCAGTTACGCAGACAGGATGATGGATTTGAAATGATTGAGAAATATAACTCTTAATCATAAGCCAAGGCAGCTTCAAACTTTTTTTTTGCAGATTGAAACTATGGAGTTGGATCACCCTCAAAATTAACTTTGAAGAAATCTTTTGATACCTTAGGAGATGCAAACGCGAAATGAGAACATTGCCACGCTCATGTCTGTGACATAGTGATCAGCTGCTGGTTAGCAGGAAATAGGTATGTGATTCTATCCAAAGGCAACACATTCAACCTACTACAAGCTTTAATACCCACTAATTAACAGTTTTCTTTGTTTTGCAGTAACCTTGGAGTGCATAGCTTTACTTCAGTCAGGCCACAGACTCAAGCTCAGACACAATCCCAGCAAATGCACTGATCTCTTTGCCAGCCCACATCAGCCTTATCTGACACCTTTCAACACATCCAATTAGCTTACAGAATGTTTAACTTGTTTTAGTCTGTGCACATTTGCTGCATACCTGCAAGCTACTTTGCAACCCACCCTAGCTCCTCCTCTCATGCTGTTTCTGACTAATCAGTGTCACCCCTAATGTGAACCCTGTTGTGTGCTTCTGGTCTCATCTTTTTCTGTTTTGACACAAAAAGACAGCGAGTTCCCAGAACAGAGTCGTGCCTAGAAATATAAATTACTGCAGATGGAAAGTTTTCTTTTGATCATTTGCTAGTTTTTAAAAATGTGAATTACTGTATAAAATGTAAGTTGGTAATTAGCAGGCTTCAACTATGGTGAAAAATTTGTTACCTTTGGTTAGTTTGGCTTTCCAGTGTTTTTAATAAGTTAGGCTCTATCTTCTAGCTGTGGTGTTACATTTAGGAAACAGACTTGAGCGTGGTATTGATCTTTAAACTCTTGACAAGAAAGCAGATGAGCATATTTTACAAGAATGTCATATTTGTGCTTTAAAAATACACAAAAGATAAAAAGCTTAGACAGTGAGGATAATATTCCACCATTTCATCCAGTCTGTGTTGAACAATATGTATGAGCCGGATTATAATTTACAACAAAATCAGTTACAGCAGTGTCATAAAAACTACAAAGTGACAGTGTTGCATAGAAAGACTGACTACTACTGGGAGTTACAATGAAACAATAAATATCAGACAAGTAATAAATATGTATAGTGCTGCACAACTCAAAACTAGACCTTCTGTTGAGTAACAACTCAAAAATATAATGGTTTATGGGTTTATTCCAGTGGTGCAGCAAGAACACAATTTTCCAAATAAATTGGGAATGTGTGCTGTTTGCAAATTTAGACTAATTTTCAGCAAAGTACAGCTTTTCTCTGTGCCTAATTAAAAAAAACGACCTAGCAAATAAAGTCAGAGACTATTCCCTACATGAACATAGCTACAAATGTGATCTGCTTTGGAGCACAAAAAAAGTTCATCATCTTATATTTAAAACATCCTTTTCTCAAAACAAATTCATCAGATGTTTTGTCAAAAGAATCTCCCCTTGTTTCGATCGCTCTCTGTTATACTACATGGACTGACATTTCAATTGTTTTCCACTTGATCAGAGGATGAATTAATTTGACATTTGAGCTGACAGCCAGTTTGCGTGCTGTCAGGAGGCGGAAACATGTTTGTCCTCCACCTTGTGAAGTGTTGAGATCAGAGCGACAAACCCTCTCTTTATTCCTGATAACAATCCCTGTGAAATCATTTGTAAGTGGATCAAACGGCTCAAATGTTACCTCTATGCTTCATCTATTAGTGCAAAAACTAGGACACAGGTATGCTAAATGCTTGATGTCATGTTAAACATTAGTTACATGTTAACCATATGCACTGTGCACTTGCATATGGCTAAAACATATATTGCAATTCAAAATCAAAATGGGAATGAGGTAATTTCAGTGCTTGTTGAACCCATTACTAAGCTGCATTATGTGCCATAAATTATGAAATAAATAACAGCCTGTTAAAGCATTTGCAAAAATAAATTAAAGTGAAATGTACAGACATCTGGAAAGAAATATATAGAACAGGGATGTTAGGTGACTAAATTCATTAATAATGTTTCTTATATGCAGCTTGCATTGTAAATATCTAGGAGATGAACAGTCTCAGGCCATTGTGAGTGCAGATGCAAAGGATGCAATACAAAAACAAAAGAGACAAAAAGACATTCGGTCTCCTAGCTGTCTGTGGGCAGAGTGAACAAGACTGCTTCAATGGTGGTTGGCCCACTGCTAGGACATTTCCACTCAAGCATCAAAGCTGAGCACTGAGACACACACAGTTGATTGCACTGACAGCCTCTGTCCTCGTTCTCAACGGGAACCACAACTGCAGATTTGGTCTCCTAATGTTGAGAAACCTAGTGCCTGGTTTTGTTCCGTTTGTTCAACGAACCGCGGCTCCGGCTGCGACTGCGGCTCCCAAAGACTGAGTTCCACGATGAACTGCGGCTGTAGCTCCGGTAGGAGGAGTAGCTGTGGCTCTGGCTCCTGCTCCTGCTGCGGCTGATGCTGTACAGAGGGCTGCGGCTGCGGCTGCGAGTGAAGAGGCTGCTCCAGGATGACACGCTGGTGCACCGACTGCTAGAGGATGGGCTTGGTCGGAAGTAAGGAATGGGTCGCTTCCTGGCACTAATGAGAGCAAAAAATATAAGTGATGTAACAAGGTAAACAAAACATTGTGTCTCTTTAATCTCCCAACTTCACTAACCCCCATCTGAGACATTCAGACTTCAGCGGAAAGCCAGTATCATCATCAAGGACCCATTGCACCCTGGACACTCGCTTCCCCCCCATTCCCTTTGGTAAATGCTACAGCTCCATCAGGTCAAAGACAAACAGACTCAATAGGAGCGTCTACCCATGCTTCTACCCAACATGCCCTACCTCCACCCTGATTGAAAGTTAACTGTGCTGTCAACACTCATGGACACTTGCACTCTACTTATCTATATACAGTATTCATTACAGCATTTATTTATTAACAGTACTCATTACAGTATAATACAATCAACATTCCTACCTCTATTTATATAACTGTACAGTAGCAGCCAGCATTCCTACCCCTGTGCAATACCACCAATCACATCGCACCTTATACTGCACTGATCCTACTCCTTACACTGTAGATATATTCATATGTTTTGTTTCTGTATATAATGTGTGCATTACCTCTTAAGCTTATTTTTATCTTTATTTATCTCATTCTCCTATCCAAATAATGTGGAATGTAAAAACCTACAGCTGCAAATGAAGAGATGCCAAACTGTGTTTCATTGTTCTGGTAACAGTGACAATGAAGATCTAAATTATCTTATGTCATCTTAATAACCCAGAAGATCATTTGTAATTGTTGTGTATACAGTTTGATGTGTTGCCCCTAGTGGCCAAAAGCTAACATGCTTAAGGTCAGCAGAATGACTGAAACCCAAGATAACTGGGTCTTCATTATTTATTGTCCCACTATGTTCACATGGTACTCAAGCATGGACTAACCTAGACTTGATAAAGTGATGTAGAGACAAGACATAACCGAACCATAACTTTATTCATAATTTAAAAAACAAACAAACATTTATTTGTATTGGCAGCCCACCATGTGCCTCCACCTAGACTCAGTCACCCTGTAGGCACTGTATCCACATCATTTTCCAGTGCTGACCAAACCCTTATAATCCTTTGGTTATAGCATTTGTTATGTGTTCAGACCATAATAACAGTCTCTCGTTGATTTCTACATGGGCACACTTTTAAAAATTTTAATTAAAATCTTCAAAAATATGGAAATCTTATATGATTGTCACCAACTCATTCACTGCAGGGATAGGAGCGTCCAAAACATTCATAGCCTTTAAAACAATGAAACGATAACTAAACACTATTAACATTTAGTTATAATAATTACATTGTGCTATTTCTGTGGCTGTTTCTGAGTGTCTTTTTTCTCCAAGTAAAAGAAGTGTCATGTTAAAGTCATGGTCAACTTTCTCCTTTCTTTTAAATTTCAGATTTCCTTCTGTCACCATCTGTTTCTTTAGCCCCTGTGGTGGCTTCTGAGCCAACACTTGTCTCATCCTCAGGCTAAATGCCATTTCAAGGTACATAGCTCATCAACACGGGTGAAAGATTTCAGGTTGGGAACTTGTCCAACCGAGGGGGTGGAGGGTGGGACCAGCAGTACATTTTTGCTGCCTTTAGGCATAAAACTGTACATTGTACTATAAATAACCAGGCCAGTAGAGCTGTACCTTGTGATTCGCCGTGCTTCCAGATGGCTTGGTGAGTCTCTCCTCCTTTTCTTCATAGGAGAGTAGGATTTGCGTCTTCGCCTTTTCCCACTAACTTTATGTGTATGCTTCGCATCTGTCTCTCTGGAGCTAGCTGTTCTTTTTCTGTCTCGCAGTCTGGGAAGCAGACATAACATAGTGAAAATTTAATTAACAACAATGTCAATATATGTTTATTCCCATGCATTGCAAATGAGGACTCATTAGTATTTGAAACATGTAGTGAAGTTCACCTGTCGGGACTGTATCTCGAGTAGCTTCCTCTTCGCCTCAGATCAGCTGAATTACTCATTGAGCGTGAATATGAGCTACAGTGACAAAATGAGGAAACATTCTATTGAAGATTACTGACATTTCTGCAAAATAAAATAACAAGTGACGTACTATGGAAACATAAAACCTGCAAGATGAAAGCGAGGGGCTTCGAGAGTAGCGTCCAGAGTATCTGGAACTCCCTGAGGATCTGCTCCTGCTCCTGCTGCTAGATGACCGGGTTTTTGGTCGCCCTTGAGACAAGTCGCTCCTCCTCTCTGAGCAGCTTGATGTCTTTGGGGATCTCACAACCTCTAGCCGACACCCCAAGGTTATCTGCTCTCTTTAAAAGAAATACATTAAGATGTTTCACAACTTTGAGTGAAGAAACCAACTGTGTATCCAAGGTTGGGTTTAAATAAATGCTTCCCTTTATTCTCCACTCATCAGATTAAAGATTCAAAGGAGGAAACAGAGCATATAAACAGCAGCTAAACAAGCTTGAATTCATTCAGATGGATGATTTATTGAGAACAAAAAAAATTACCTCTTGCCATTTCCACTGAAAAGGGTTGCAGACAAACCGTCTTCCCCGTAAGGTTTGCACAAGGAAGCATAGCTGGTCACAGAGTTTCCTGAATCAGAGACATTGTCTCTCTCAGTGAACTTTAGCTTCCCTGGCGAGGCCACACGTTGACAGCTGTTGCTCTTGTTGTCAAGAGTGACACTCCCCTGAGAAACACCAGTTTTGCTCGATGGCGGCGAAGATGTGTCATTCCCAGAATCGTAATCATGTGGACCTACAGTCTGGCTCGTTAAATGCTGAGACCCATTTCCATGTAAAATCTCACTTGCAGGTTTTGACGACAAAGTCTGCAAAGAGACAAACAGGCTGCAGCTTAAAGCCAGGTGTGAACTGATACATGAAACCTGCTACCTGCTTTGATGCACTGTGAATACTCTAGTACAAAGGCACATATTCCCTTGAAAACACAGTGAAGAGATTTCTTTCTTTTTTCTTGGGACAGAAAGCTTTGAAAGATAAAGACATGCAAATTTGAAGCATGCGATTAACCTCGAAAGAAAGTCTGAACTCAACTAAAGTCAAAGAAATCAACAAGAAAACAGTTTTTAAGGAAAGTCTAAACTAAAACAATTATATGAAAGGAACAACAAAAAGCAGAAAAGAAAGAGAAAAACTATGTGTGAAAAGATCTACTGGCTCTACCTCGAGTAAAGAGAAGAAGAGTAAATAATAGACCCCATTGAAAAGCCTCATTTAAAGAACACTGAACAAACATCACAAAAATGGGTATTATGTAGAAATGAAAAGGATTGCAGACAAAGAGGGATCCCATCAGTCTAACTAAGAAAGCCCTCAGAAAAGGACAGATGACTGTGCTCTTTCTCCTGTAAGAAGTAAATAATTAGCCTGCACCGACCTACAAGTAAATCCCTAAATCTGCTGATAACATCCACTTACCAATCAAGATTTCCTCCTTAAGTAGGTAAGGTGTAAAAAAAAAGGGAAGAGCGGGCAACATAAGTGCATCATTAGAGTCGTAAATTGCAAGAAAAAGACAATAACCCTCTCTTCAAAACCCAGAGCTAGTTAGCCTTATATCGGCACTTTTTTTTGTTTCTTCAGTGTTGTTTTAAAGTTTTGGAGAGCGAAACTAGTTACCTTTTTGATTAACTGACCTCTCAATTTCAAATTTTAGTTTTTCCTTAATTGCAAAAAGTCCACAGATGGATAAAAGTAGTGACCTCTTAACAGTGACAGTTAACTAAGCTTTGATTCTGACTCCAAAACACGTGTAAGAGGTTAAGCCAGCCTCTTCTCCCAAAGGTTCCCATTATCAAGTCTACAGTCAACACAGCAGACTGACCCTGAGGGAAATTTAAGCAAATCTTTGTCCATCTACAATCCTCTTTAACATTTGCAGTGGCACATAATCTGTGTATACTCAGGGGTAAAAGATTTCACTTACAGAAGTACATATTTAAACAAACACATTCTTCATGGCACCTCAAGATATTCTGACAAGGCTGACGTCAAGTAAACATTTAATCTCACATTCTGGCATAAAGTTCTTTTGTGCTTTTCTTTCAGGTTGGTGCCTCAAACACACTACACACTTTCAAAATATAAAACCAATTCACCACATGAACATATGGTGACATATTTTAAAATCAACCACACTCTTTTTTTTTATCCACTCATACCTACCTGTCCCTTTATGGATTGCTTTTTTGGGGGGGAAGAAATAATAAGCAAAGATCATTCTGCATTACCTTTTGGATTATGTGCCTTTATTCACAAGATCAAACTCCATAAATAAACCTTATGCAAACACTTTAAAGCAAGGCTACCCCCTCAGCGACCAACTGTAAAGTCCTTCTGAGAGACTGTGGGAAATTGAATGCCAGGCATAATTCGATATATGGATTAATTTATTGAATTTCAATTAAAACCCTGTGGTGTTTAATTAAAAACATCCGTCTGTTCAATTAGCATAATTTAATGATTGCTGGAGAGAAATTAAATATATTTTATGCTCCAATAAAACAGAGACAATGGGGTTTTAGGACATAGCTGCATGTATGAGGCTGCTGGAAGAAACAAAAGAACAACAAAAAAACAAAAGAGGAAACTCAAATTTTAAAATTGAAAATCTGCCTTCTAAAAAATGCTTTAAGGATGTGTTTTTTGTTGGTTTGACACTAGAACCACTGAAATGATTTGCTCGAAATAAAAAAAATGTAGTTTTCTGCAGAGGGTTGATGGGAACAAAAGCTGTCATCTTAATTTAAACTCCCGAATAAATGTAACTAGTGAGAGGTCATAGACCAAATTGTAAACACACACCTGCAACTGAATCTTATTCAACCCTTAAAACATTTATGGTTTGCACACAATCCCTTTGTTGGATGTCAATGCAGGAAGCAGGTTGCCCCTAGCTAATGAGTAATATCCCCTCTTACACTGTCCCTAACCCTTAAGTGCTATGTGCTAACTCGAAAAAGCTGCACTCTCATGCATTTTTGATGCCATTAGACCAGAAACAACTGCACGCTGCTTTCAGATAATGGTTTAAGGCAATGTCAGTAACTTCTGTTCATTTGGAACAAAAAACACATCATTATTATCCTGTGCAGCACGTCAGTGTTACTCCTCTTGTTTGTCAGCGAAAAAGTAAAAACACACAGCTTTAAGGTAGGAGACTGGTTATTATTTTTTTACATCACTGAATTTAGCCTGTTATCAAAGTTCAGCCCATTCTCAATCCCAAAAAAACAACACTTTTATCAAAGCCTCTCAGAGATACACAAAAGGTGTCCTCTGGCACTATGCTAATAGTGAGAGATCTCTCACTCCCACCTTATATATGAATGCTTACAGACCTCTTAACAATACATTTAAATGCAGTAATTGGTATTTTTAAATGTGCCAGTAAGATTTAAAGCCAAACCATAGTGTTTTTCCCAGTCAGCTTCAAATCAGTGTTTACAACTAACCAGTGAGAGAAATAAACCTAATGAGCAAGTGAAAACGAGGAAAACAGACTCTATACCTAAACTTCCTGAACAGGACACAAACTGCAGTCCCCTGGCTAACCATCCTGTGACTTACTACTCGACTTTACTTTTAAAGAAGACTCATCTCTGGGCATCTAATTACCACAATTCACGCATCGAAAGACACCAATAGCATTTAACACAACGGCAGTATTTGACACACCGGGATGAGAAAGCTTTTCAAGTGTCTGCTTACTGATGCTGCAGGCCAGAGGGGAATAAGAATTTGCAGTTACAGTGTCAGTTTATTCCGATATTTACGGTAGTATATTGACTGTAGCATGATTTCTCAACAGAAGGAGAAATAAGCCTTAAAATACCCAAATCACACTGTTTATCCAACGTGTTTTGCCAACTGTAATGTAGCGGGGACTCTACCGCCCAGTAATCATATCAGTTTTTAAAGCAGAGAAACAAGAGCTGACAAAATCGCTGAAAAAGAAGAAACCACTAACCACTAACTAAGATTTAGGCCATGTAATGTTTTGTTCAATTTGGTAAATGTTGACGCCTTTGAGGATTGTGAAGAGGGTTTAGCTGAATAAAATATGCTGTGTTTCAACTGGATATAGATGTAAGATTTTGTTCTAAAAATACAGACGTGCTGTTTTTTAATGGCCGATGTAAAAATACTTTCAGAATTGAAAGTAAATTGCCAAACGCAGCCGTCTCACTGTAGGCATTTCAGGTTGCCTGAAAATAAGCCATTTGACATGGCAATAACTGAGAAATGAAACTGAACCAGTGGCAGCACTATGAGAGTCCTAAAGAGTACTTACGGTGCCAGCAGAGAGGATGGAGCGATATTTTGGAGCCATTTTACACACTGATTTGGTTGTAGGTCTCCACTTCATGTCTGTGTAGTTGAGCACTGCATTGGTTTCCTGTCCTACAGCTGCCAGGTCTCCAAATGCTTGATGAACCACAGATTTTTGCAGATGGTGTCTGTGAGAAAATGCTGCATTTAGTTTTCATCATGACAGAGATGATTGTGTTATATTAGAGCCAATTTTGCACTTCAGAGAATGGGATAAAAGGTAACGTCGGAAAAATATCAGACTTTATTTCAGCTACGTTTTGTGCCATTTAGTAATCATAGAGCATCTGTTACAAAATGAATTCTTGAATGTTTTTCCACGTGAAAGATTAAATGATTCATTGGATGAAAATGTTGGAAGAATGTATAATAAAGCCACATAATTCTCATTGTTTGAGTAACCTAAACGGTTTGGACAGATCAGTCAGTTTGAATTCTGGACTTTGATTGGAGTTAAAACTTCTCAGGGATAAAGGTTCAGTCATCGAACTGTACACGCCTACATATACATATATATATATATACATATATATATATATATATATATATATATATATATATATATATATATATATATATATATATATATATATTTATATATGTATATATTTATATATTTATATATGTATATATTTATATATGTATATTCTCAGTGATAAATGACTGAAATGATTAATTTATATCAGAAAGTATCCAGATATGCTTCTAGCTTTTAGAAATCTTTATGCAGTCAGCCCAGTATGACCCATAAAAGACATCTTTCATAGTATCACACAACCAGAAATTTGCTATATGTCATTATAATTGAGTGTATTGATCTCTAGAGTGCATTTGCAGCCATTTTCTGTGCAGCTGTGATAAGGCCCGGTTGTGCCTGAGTCTGAGGAAGTCACCTCCACCTTATCAGTCATCTCTGCGATGTGACCAAGAATTCGGCAGACACCTCAGACTGATAAGATTAACCAAGGGAGCGGGCTGGGGGTGGGGTGGAAGTGGGGGCGCTGGGCCTACCTGTCCTCTGTTGAAGATTGGCAGGAAGAAGTCTCTGACTCTGACCTCCGATACCGCCGTCTCCGACGTGAGTGAGTCCGAGAACTGAAACAAAACAAAGAAAAAAAACAAAACACGTAGAGAGGAAGCTAAGATTATGATTAGTTTTTTTCACAAAAAACTCCACTAAAGTAGCTTTACATAATCCCTGTCTTCTTGGGCTTGACTTTGGTTTAGCTGTTCAAAACATATCTTTTTGCGCTCTCTTCCCCCTCCCTTTAAGACAACCATTTTATCTGATCGGTGGGCCATTGCAAACACAAGGTCTCTACAGCCTGGTGTTAGGACTTCTGTGTTGATTGGCAGGAAGAACAGTCAGAGCTGTGTGATATATTAAGAATATTTTCTTTTTGTAACACCATTCAAAGAGCAGGAAAAGAGGAGTAAAGCGTTTTAATCATAGCGATTACCAAGACTGACTTAATTATTTGAAACTTTGGCAGTTTTTGCAATTGTATTATTATTAGTATTGTAACTAAATAAATAAATGCATTATTTATTCCATCAATTAAACATACATTGTACAGGATTTACAACAAATTTTACTAATGTCCCAGCTACACATGAGACCTATCAAGCCAAACATGCAAGCAAATAGCATAGCTGCACTTCTCCAAAGATCAGCAGTACAAGAAAACCATTATGCAAACCATTTAGTTTTGAGAGAAACTTGAATTTCTGTTATATGTGTGCCTCTACAGTAAGACCAAAAAAAAGGATTACGAATTTATTAAAACTTTTTTGGGCACCTTTCTTTTGTCTTCCAAAGTCTGGCTAACCTGGAGGGCCAGAGAGTTATCCAGAAATCACACTTTCCAAAGTTTATGTTCATAGTACAGGACAGTTTGCCATGACCTGCGTATGTCATTCTCAAACAGAAGCCTCCTCTGCTATTACATGAAGCAACGCAGAATTGCTAACTGGCAAACAAATCCACACTGACTCCCAACAACTTTACAAATTTACAGCCAAAATAAATATATTTAGAGCCTGGTCTACCCCCTCTTTATGATAAATATGAACGAATACATGTGATGAAGAATAAAAATCGAACTTTTAAATTGTTGTTCTTTGTTCTTTTGCCTTCCTTCAGCTGCTCCCATAAGGGTCGCTACAGTGGATCACCTACCTCACCCTGGCACCTTCCTCTGTCACACCAACCCTCTGCATGTCCTCCTTTACTACACCAATGAATGTTCTCTGTGTTCTTCCTCTTTTTCTCCTGCCTGGAAACTCCATCTTTAATGTCCTCTGTCCAATATATCCATGATCCCTTTGTGCAGTTCCAAACCATCTCAGCCCTTCTTATCTAACTTTGTCTGCAGTCCGCTCAACCCGAGCTGTCCATCTGATATACTGATTTCTACTTCTGGTCATCCTGGTCACTCAAGAAAATATGAACATCTTCAGTTCTGCCACCTCCAACTACACATCCTGTCTTTTTGTAAGTGACACTCAGTAGTAATGATCTCACTACCATCCTGTAAACCTTCCCTTTCATCCTTTTGTGCCTTCTTTCACGAATCACTCCTGACTCTTGTCTCTGCTTTAAATGTGCATATAATGTACATCGCCACTTGGAGTGACAGGTTGATGTTATGTTCTGTTCTCTATTCATTTGCACTAAAATACATTAAAACATTATCTCTTTAGTTTTTCTAGTAAGTTCATTGTGGTGGCTATTTAGCTTCTTTTACAAAGCAGAGGACTGCCATATACACATTTAATTGACATGTGCTATTTGTCCAATTATCTGCAATTCAGCAGAGGCAAAAATGGCCTCACTAGTAGTCCTTTAGTTTGGATAAATGCAAGAAAACAAACTCAAACCACAATACTCCACATCTGCATGCTTTCACATTGTTTATGTTGGACAGCCAAACATTTCTAATTGGTAGCAGCTATAGTTTTTCTCCTTTCCCCACATTTTTAAACAAGAGTAGTGCTAATGCAAAAAAGTGTCTTGTAGCCTACTGGTGGCCAGAAGTTTAAAGATGAACAGACCAAAAATGGCCCCTGCATACGTTTTGTCTTGAGAAAGATGTTCACAAAACAGAATTAGATTCTCATTTAATATCGCACTGAATTATGGATGCTCCTCTTTAATTGAAAGCTGGTGACTAGACAGTTCTGATTTTGCCATCCAAAAAAAACTGTCTTGGAAAAAGGTGAGGCTTTAAAATGGTAGTCAAGCCAGTCTGTTATGGTGCCTACATCTATATTTTATGTGCAGTCTGTGGCCTTTCTCCACCTTGAATTTTCAGCTATCAATGTAAGTGTTTACAGTGGAGTGACTACTTTTCAATTTAATATTCTGTTTACTGTTAAAACAACACTGAAGACATTAAGGCTGTCAAATTTTAGTCATATACTGTATCGCCAAATCACAACAACAGTTGCCTCAAGGTAGTTCATATTGTAAGCTAAAGACTGTACAATAATACAGAGAACACCTCAACAATCAGATGATACCAGCAACCTCTGTGTGACAGTGGGAAGTTAAAACTCTGTTTTAACAGGAAGAAACCAAGAACCAAGGCTAGATGGATCCATGCTTTCATGTGGTTTATGCCAAATCCTGTCCCTATCATCTGAACATCAGCGCAGAAATCAAGACTCATCAGACCAGGCAACATATTTTCAGTCTTCTGTGTTCCACTTTTGGTGGGCTTATTCAAAATGTAGCCTCAGCTTTGTGTTATTAGCAGACAGGAGTCATTTGACACCAAGTGTGGTATCCTGTTGCTGCAGCTCGTCTGCTTGGAGGTTCGATGTCTTGTGTGTTCAGAGATGCTCTTCTGCATTCCTTGGTTGTAATACGTGGTTATTTGAGTTACTGTAGTGCTCATATCAGCTCATAGCAGTCTGGCCCTACTCCTGTGAACCCTGACAACAACAACAAGGTCGACAAGCTGGATCTGTAAACCCTAGAGATTGTGGTGTTGAAAATTTCAGCAGCCTGACCGGCACCAACTACCAAAGTCTAGGGATGGGTACTGGTATCCGGTGCCATGATGACATAACGGTAGTAACCAGACCGAAAAACAGCGCACATTTCGGTGTTTTATTTCGGTGCTGGGCCTTCGGTACACTTTGATTTCTAGCCAATCATTTTACGTTTCCGAGGATAGTAGGCGGGTCCAGGTACGTACGTTCTTTTAGAGCAGAGCTACAGATTAAAAATGCCCAAGGCGAAGCGGTCAAAAGTCTGGCTGTACTTCACAGCAAAATATGTAAACTCAGCAGCCTGCAACAAGTGCTTTAAGGTGATACTGTGATACTGCGCAAAGGAGGTAACACCTCGAATCCAATGAAACACCTGGCGACGCATAGCGTTTTTTTTTTTAAAGCCGAAAAATGCGCCGTATTTGATAGTTTGCTGCCAGACCTCACACCGAGCACATCTACTGCGGGTGGGTTGCCTGTTATCGGACCCGGAGTTAGCAACATCCCCCAAAAACACGAAGAGGAGAGTCCTGGCCCCTAGCCCTGCCAGTGTAGCAGAAATGATGAGGATGATGATGCAGCAGCAGCCGTTCTTCTCTGTGTGAGTAGCTTAATGTTGTTCGTGTGTAATTTACGTTTAGTAGGCTAACCACGTTATTAAATTAATGTATGTAAGGTGAACTAGCAAACATCATCATAGCTACATGCGGCTGTCTTCTTGTTTGATGGCAGATACTCCCTTCACCCTGGCCAAAAAGGCTAAAATGACCAAAGAAAAAGTGGAGAACAGCTAAACATGAGAGGTTTTTGGAAAAAGTTTGTGTTTTTTCCATTGTTTAAGCACTGCTTCCAGCCAAGAGTGATACCATATATGACCCATAGCTGCAGAAAAGGCTAACATTGTTATCTTTTTACAAAAAAAAAAACAGCTGAACATGAGAGGTTTAAGGATCAATTTTGTGTTCTCCATTCTTTAGGCACTGATTTGAGCACCGTTTAAGCACCGGCACCGTTTCAAAAGTACCGATTTGGCACCGGTATCGGCTAAAACCTAAACGATACCCATCCCTACCAAAGTCTCTTAAGTCAGTGGCCCCCAACCCCCGGGCCGTTTATAGCTCCATGAGCCATTTGGTACCGGACTGTGAGAGTTGAGGCTCGAGTGTGAAATTTATGGTTTTCAGAGTTTTTATCAGTTTTTATCGTTACTTTCTTTAATTGTTTTTATCGTTAACTTGTTTTCTCTGGGTCTTTTCCTGTGTGTTATGAATAAATCTTCTTTTTTTTGCTACTGGTACTGGTTTTATTTTGTAGTATTTATCCACGGCAACTTTTTTTTTTTTTTTTTTCACAGCATATGTGATTTATTCTTAATAAATTACATTTTCCATTGAACCACATCATATAACAGTTTACATCCTGTGCTGATATCAACATATCAGTTAGAACGAAATTTGATGATTGAACATCAACTTTAAAAAAGCACCAGTCAGGAAGGGCACAGTGTGAGAATAACACAAGCATTATTGAATTTCATCCTTACTTTGATTTATTCTTTTTTTGTGCTTATTGCTCCAGCTGCACATGGAGTCCACACCTTTCTCACTGACGTGAGTGGTTTCGATAAAGGTACAGGGACACTTGCCTCTCTCAGTAAAACCTCAGAATTTTCACTCAAATTAAGGATTTGTTTTTCAAGTCACATTAAGAAAAGCATCCTTAAAGATTGTAACTACTTTTTCCAAGTGCTCTCAACAAGTAAAGGCTCAGTAGTAAGACAGCGTGCAGTAATAAGTAATATCTAAAGTTAAAACAGTTATATCTTTTGTTGACTTTGTTGATATATCCACGGCAACTTAAAGGCTGGTCCGTGAAAATATTGTCAGACATAAATCGGTCCGTGGCGCAAAAAAAGGTTGGGGACCGCTGCCTTAAGTCACCTTTCTCCCAAATTCTGAGGTCAGGATCAGAATCAGGAAGAAAGGTCAAATACAGGCATTAGTGAGGTGCTGCCATGTGATTGGCTTATTAAATATTTGTGTTAACGAGCAGTTGAATGGGAGTGCCTGATAAACAGGCCAGCTTTTATTTATTTAACGTCAAAATTGCATATGTCACATCATCACCTTATGTTTCTTTATTGGCTACTCTGAGTGACAGGTCACATTAGCGAAGGGAAGAGTATAACAGAATGACAAAGTCATGAACGAGTGAAGTGATCTGAATAAAAGAAAAGAGAATAAAGAGTTGTAGTCAGCTGGAAAGCAATGGTTTCCGTTCAAGTCAGCAGCTACTGAACATGGCTCTGTGCTTACAAACAACAATGCGCTCATCCAAAGTCAAATTATAAAATGTTGCAAGATCACAGCATGAAATTGGTTTCTCTTACCCTCTTTCACCCATTTTTCTCTCTTTGTGGCTCAAGTGTTCAATCAGTTTTTCTGTTTGCAAAGGTTCTTTCACGCTTAGCTCAAGAAATATAAAAGCGGTACGTTTCTGTATTCACCTATCTTGCCCTTACAGGATAGTATTTTGCAGTATCCTCTCTTTTTCCTCCTCGACAGTGGGTATTCTGAAAATACTGGATGGACTACCATTGCTGGAAGAAGAGGAGGTTGTGAGGGGGAAAAAATAGTGTAGGACCTGGAGAGTACATTCTGATGCAACAGTCACACACTGACCTTTTCTTGTGCTTGCGTTCATCCTTCCTCTTATGTTTTAAACTTGAAGAGCTGTTAGGATGAAAGAGAATAATATCATGAGAGAGCGGTATTGATACTGACGAAGCCTGCACAGACAGCTTGCATACTTGCTGATACTAAAAGAGAATTGCGTTTCAGGTGGAAATCCAGTAATCTTGCTGAAAGCAGGCACCAACTGTTACACAGGAACTCATCCTGTTATGAACCGTCTTTCTTTTAGAAATGAGATGTGCACAGTGCAAGCAGACATGCAGAGGTTATAGAAGAAAAAAATCATATATGTACCTGTGTTTTGACTTCTTGGAGGTATACCTGAAAAGGGAAACAAGATGATTTAAGTCATAAATATAAAACTCGTGCAACTGTTTTTGTATATTGTTTTAACATTTACTGTACTTACCTGTGCCGCTTGCTTTTCTTGGAGCTCTTCTTCTTCTTCTTTTTCTTCTTCCTCGGTGGTGACAGGCTGTAAGAAGGAGACCTAAATAAGGAAAAATTTTAAAATAAATATGAATTTAAAGCATTCCTCTGCACAAACCTTGGTTTATTTATTTCCACACCAACACACATCACACTGCAGTGTCATCTAATTTTGGAAACTGACCTTTTCCTCTTCCTCTTCCGCTCAGACTTCCTCTTCTTCTTCTTCCTCTTTGGCCGAGGGGAAGGTTCCTCATCAAAGGACGGACTGTGAGCAAATTCAGAGCAGAGGGGACACGTTTGTTATCTTTTTGGGATCCAATGAATGATACACAGTCTTACATTCAAGAATTTCACAGCGATTTTTGATCTACTGAATCGAAAATATTCTGACTTATATTCTTTCAAGATTACTCAATGCAGAAGCCTTTACACCTATAAAGAAATGTAAATGAATTTCTAATAGCTCAATATCCCTAAGAATTATGCTGTACAGTTTTAAAGCTTGGACCAGCTGTTTGTTTAACCCTCCGGGGTCCAGAGTATAATTGGCTGTTGTTGACTACTTTTGATTATACCTCTATATTTTACCTTGCCTTGTTTGGTATCATTCTTTTCAGCAATGGTACCACATGTCTGAATTTAAAGGTTTTTTTCTTCTCATTTTCACATACTCTATTAACACATTAAATCTAAAATCAGATGCGAATGCAAATATAAATATAAATAGTAAATTTAAATTTAATATACATATATATATACATATATACATATATACATATATATATATATATATATATATATATATATATATATATATATATACATATGTTTTTGTTTTTGTTTTTTTAAATAAACATTTAAAACTATTTACATAATAATCAGGTGTCCATCAAATAGGATGCCACACAAATTATTTTTGCCACTCCAAAAAATAGTTTCTGTCCACTATAAGACAGAGGAGCACATCACAAGCCTGGTACCTCCAGGCCTGACAGCAGGAGGTGTATCACTCCTCCTGTTTGCCACCTGGAGTCAAACTCTACATTGCAATCTGCCTTTGGTGGCTTTTTAGCAACTGTGACATTCAGCCATTGCCCCGTTGTTTTGACAAACAAAACAAAACAGACGACTTAACTACACACTAAATAAACAAGACAAAACACTAAACGTCACAAATCTCTCAAAACTCACTTTCTTTTTCTCTCACTCTCACTGCTATCACTCCTAAAACTTCCCCCTCTTCCTAAATAACCAAATGTCACATGTTGCCATCTAATATTTGGATTGCTCAACATGGTACATTTGTCCACCAATAGGAAAGGAATGTTTTTTCATGTATTTTTAAGTGCTTGCAGGACTTGAAAAAATGCAGTTTTTACCCATTTTTTTCTTCCAGCAGACAGGAAAAATATCATGGCCTATCAATACAATTTAAAAATTGGTATATAGTTGGAAGCACTTTTAACACAAGCTGAAATGGATTCTCAGGGAGACTACATCTTGCTGCTATGCCATCTTAAATTGATCATGTGATTTGGGTCCGTCGACCCCAGAGGTTTAATTATTGACTGGTTTACGCTTTACTCCTAAGCTTATGTGGTTAACTTAGTAGTTTCCTATTTTCACACCCAGTATTTACACCACAGTTGTTATTTGCAGCTGTATTTGTATCAAACTGATGAATCAAATTCCTGCAGCCACTGTTTTTTTGTTCTGCTTTTTTTTAACCACACCCTGAAGGAAAAACATAGCTTTACTGCCCAAAATGCTTCACTATGTTCAAAAGCTCTGTAGCCAAATATATAAAGTGTAACTGGTGCCAAGTATTGTTTACTGGAATATCAAAGCTTTTTTTTTTTTTTTTTTTTTTTTGCTGAAAAGCAGCCTTCTACAGGCCAGAGGCAGAAGTTTGCCTTTTGCCAAAAAGCATTTTCAGGTTGGCAGAAACCTTTAGGAAGTTAGGAAAAGTCAAACAATAGAAGTGGTATAGGGTTGAGGTGGATGAATAAATGTTGCGGATGAAAGCACTGGACTGTCATCCAGAAGAGTGTGGTTTGTAAATGGTAAAAATAAATGGCCTGTATTTATATAGCTCTTTATTAGTCCCTAAGGACCCCAAAGCGCTTTACATATCCAGTCATCCACACATTCACACACACATTCACACACTGGTGATAGCAGCTTCATTGTAGCCACAGCCACCCTGGGGCGCACTGACAGAGGCGAGGCTGCCGGACACTGGCGCCACCAGGCCCTCTGACCACCACCAGTAGGCAACGGGTGAAGTGTCTTGCCCAAGGACACAACGACCGAGACTGTCCAAGCCGGGGCTCGAACTGGCAACCTTCCGATTACAAGGTGAACTTCCAACTCTTGAGCCACGATCGCCACGATTTGTCTTCCATTTGCTATCAATTCTACTAAGTTACTAAGTTATTCATTGTATTATTTGTATGGCTAAAATACACCTAGTGTAACATCTCCCAACTAATTAGGCATTTACTTTCATCAATTCATGGAAGATAGTTTGGCGGTGTAATACTATTTTTCAGGATACACACACACACACATAAACACACACACAGAGTACGCTTGGGGAGTGTGATTGTGTGTACAGCGTCTCTTTATGTCTGTCTCCACGTTGGTTGAGTGTGGAGTGAGTGCATATGAGAGCATGAGGGTGGGAATGGATGTTTGTGTCTGTGTGTGCCTGTATGTCTGTGTCTATATGTCAGGTTGGGTATCAGACGCCACCTCTCTGGGGACACCTCAGGCCCTCCAAGGTTTGGAGGCCTATCTCCACCCACCACCACCTCCCCTGCCGGTGGCGGACTCCCTCAGGTGTCGGTGTGTTGGTGGTTCTTTGCGTCTGGGGGTGGGCGTCCGGGTACACACCGGCTCACTCCTTGGCGGCCGCTTGTCGGGGCCTGGGGCCTGGGGCTCGCTCGGGCCCCTTTGGAGGTGGGGTGCCCCCGGCCTCTCGGCCTGGGGCTCGGTCACTCAGGCACAGCTGGGGGCCGGCGGAGCTCACGGGCGCGTCACTGCAACTCCCCCTGACTTCTGCTCCGCGGCTGCTGGGCGAGCCCTCATCTGGGACTCTCCTCAGCTCTTACTGGAACAGTGGCGCGGCTGCCCCTCTGTTGGTCTTCCATGGTCTCTTGTGTTCTGGGGGCCTCTGGATGTCTGGAGTTTTGATCTCCTCCATACCCGCTTCACACCCTGGAGGACGGGGCTGTGGCCCCCCCACACTCCCTAGCAGATCATTACATGGAGAAACCTTTGGAATGCAAGCATGCTGATCCACACAGGTATGCACACATGGGTATTCACAGACGTGGACTAAAGCTTTCTTGGCTGCTGCCTCAAAGCACACTGTGCGCTGTCTATCTTGCGTGCTGCACAATATCGTTTATTATTTAGTAAATATTGATATCTATGACTAGCTAGTTTATTGTGATGGTGCTTTGTTTTCTCTATTATTATGTTGCTCTTTGTTGTTTGCTGTCTCCTCTGTTTGTTTTTTTTGTTTTTTTTGTTTTTTTTTTTTCTCCATACAGGTGACCCAGGAGTTCTTTTTTTTTTTTTTTTTTTTTTTTTTTTTTTTTTTTTCTCTCTCTTCCCCCCCTTCTCACCGTCTCTTCTCCCCTTTGGTTTTCTTTCTTTCTCTCCCCCTCTTTCTCTCATTCATTCCCCCTGTCCTATTTATTAAAAAAAAAAAAATGACAAAGGATGAACTGAAGCTCTGCCATCACGTAATGTCGCATACTGCTGTTTCTGATGTCATTTAAAAAAAAAACAAAAAAAAAAAAAACACACACACACACACACACACACGAGTATGTGCAAAATCTGCACAATCTACAGTTCACAAATCCGTGGTGGAAAATTTGTCTAAGGTGTCAGGAACATGAAAAACACTGCTAATTAAAAAAGTTTGTTTTTGTGCCATAAATGCAAATTAAAATGTTACTGAGGATATAAATATATAGTATATAAAGATCCAGAAAACAGTCCAAGTTAAACTGCTCTGTGGTCTAGTGAATCAAAATCTTTTTTTTAAAAAAAATCATTGCACTAACATTGTGTGGGGTAAAGGGAAGCAGGACCAGCCTGGTTGTACTTCTTTGGTCCTTCACACAGACAGCTTTGCAAACCGCTGTCTAAAATTTGTAGCATTTACTGTGACAAGGGGGCAGTTTAGGCGAACCGCCACAGCCACTGTACTAGTACACACTGCCTGATAACTTGTACATCTGTGAAGGCACCATAAATGCTGCATAATATACAGATTTTGGAGCAACATGGGCTGCCTTCCTTTTTCCGAGAAGTCCTTGTCTTTCTGAACAGCAAAATACCAAAACAACATTCTGCATGTATTGCAACAGCATGACTCAACAGCGAAACAGTCCGGGTGCTGTAACTAATCTGCCTGCAGGAAGCAGAGAACATTTGGCACACTATGAAATGGAAAATATGTCAAAGGAGGCACTGGACGGTTGAGCAGCTGAAATCCTATATCAAGCATGGGAAAACATTTGGCTTTCAAATCTACAGTAATTGCTCTCCACAGTCCCCAAACATTTTTGCTGTTAAAAGACGACTTGGAGCAAAAAACAAAACAAAACATATATATATATATATATATATATATATATATATATATATATATATATCCAATGATCTACAAATGATTTGTAGATCATTGCATTGTGATTTTATTTTTTTCTTCTTTTTTTTGGAAACTGATTGATATATTCTTTGGGAATTTGCTGTATTGCTTTCCTCCCTAAAAGTATTTACAGATAAATAACCATGACAGAATGGGTGGGGTAAAATAATCCACATGACTCATCACTGGCAGCACATAACTGCACATAAATGCATCCTGATTCTCTCTCACAACAATCATAAGCAAGATTATCTGTGATCCAAATGTCCCATACGAGATAATCTCGTGACAAAAGGATGAAAAATCCTTTCCAAACTGGTATAGACATAAAACAAATAACATGCCAGCGAACGTCACTATACTTTACTCAGAGGGAGGATCACAGATTTGATCTTGAACTTAAAATACAGACCTTCACTTTTTGAGCTGCAGGGCCTGCTGAGCAATTTTATGATTTCGATTGAGAGATGATAATTTATTTCTGAATTTAACAGGGATAAAGCATAATACTTTAATGTACCATAGCCGAAAGGTAAATTTCATCTCCAGTCCCTGCACAGAGGCAGCTAGCGATATACATCTTGAAGAAGCAATGAGGTACACTCAGTTTTGGTTTCCAAATAATTTAAAGACAGATATTTTACCCTGGCCACCGCTCTGTAATGGTGCCAAAAATGCAGGTGACTGTGAGAATGTGTTGGAATCTCTCCATGTAGCTCATGGATCCTTTATTTCTGCACACATTGTTCTGCGTATAGCCACATTCTCATTATAGTGTGAGATATTCTTGTTATCCATCCTTTCTTCTCTTGAAGTGTGAATTCATCACTATACTGGAAAGAAAATGGTCGTATTCCATCTGCTGACCAGCTTGGTTGCTGTCCAGTGGTCCACTTCATTACTCTTTTAAAATGACTGATGTGGAAAAGAAGATGAAGGTCTTTTGAAGCACCACAGCCCCCCTGAATGGGCCTTTCAAGTGCAGAAGAGACTGAAATTCATAGCAAGGAAATACATGAGAGAGTGACTAACCATATCTGGGTGATACAGAACAACAAAAAAAAGTAGTTATCATAATGGGTATAAACTTGTGGATATTTTCTGGAAATTTACAGACTAAGTGGTGTAGTGGTTAACACATTTGCTTGGCAAGCAAATGTGACCTTTTGTTTGCCAAGTCAGAGACACAAATTCCCTTTGGGGATGCATTAGGAAAGGAACAGGAGCCAAATCAAACATGTGGAAATACTTGCTGTGGCAAGGGAGCAAGTAGCTTACGGACTAAAAGATTAATTGTAAAAGTTACTGAATATTTGTGAAAACCGAAGCTGCATTTGTAGCATATATATGTGTGTTTTTCTGCCTAACATTAGCCCTGCATGTTCAAATGCTCCAGTTGTTTCAATCTTTTGCCAAATAAAACAGCCATTAACAAAGGCTTTAATAGACACGCACAGTGCTATTTTTGAGTTAAGGCATTAATGCATTGTTCACTTGTCCACAAACAACGGTGATGTAAAAAGACACTGATAATTGAGAATTAAACCTTGGAAAACATCTGGCATGTCTTAAGAGTGACATAAAGACATGGGGGATTTGAAATAAAGCTTAAGGATTATGCAAATTACCTTTACTGTACAAGAGCAACAATAAGTTGCACTTGATTCTCTAATGTAATAGAAGTACATAGCAGCTATGGAACAATATAAAAGAAGGAAAAAAACCCTAATTGTCGTGATCAAGGTTTCCAATTCTCTACAGTATAAATTTAATTGCATAAGTGTCAGTGCAAAGTGTGAGCCTCCCACTTTGAATGTGAATGTGCATATGTGTGTGTGTGTGTGTGAGTGTGTGTGCATATATATATATATATATTCACACACATATTTCAAAGTGAATGAAACTTGTCATTAAAAAGAGAAACCTTTTAAAAAAAATAAAAATAGAATAATGATACTAATATTCAGGTGTTATTTTCATTGCTCAGCATTTGACTTAAGCTATCAAAATGCCTGCAGATGCAACTATGTACGATATATTTGGAATCATTTTTATGCTTACAGGAGGGTAATTGTTGCCATTTATGTGTCCAATTTAATGTACCTCCCTGTTACACAAACAGAGGTCATGCACATAGTTGAGTGTGATCAGGACTGATCCAGACAGTGACAAACTGCACTCCCCCTTGATATATACGACCACAGAGCTCTGGAGAGTATGTGCCTGTTTCATCGGATGCAGAAGAGTGTCCTGCTATAATAAATGGCCCTGCTTGGAGTAGTCGGCAGTTTGGTAGCATTAGGAACTGAAATGCATTAGGGCTGATTAGACAGTCCAAGCCCAAGTACCCTCTCCTGGTAATGAGAACGCTTTGTCACTCATTAACACCTCTACCATTCTGGCCTTGTAGAAAGAGAGCACAAGACAAGCATTTGCATTTCTTCTTGCCAGCAGAAACACTTTCTTTTGATGAAGTTGAGAGAATGAAAAGGAGAATGAGAAAGCAGTCAATTGCCAGCTGCACTAGGAGTGGTGATTTTGTGAAACAATGGTGTATGAAAGGGAGCTTTTGGGGAACTTTTGATGAAAATATATTCAATTCAACTTTTTTTTTTTTTAAAGAATTGATGTTTTAATCTGAGCCATGATTATGCATGAAGACCATACATGTATGTGACTACATCTAAGATGTCATTACCTATATTATTATAAAGAACAAAACATGTCTCTCTCCCATGAAGCACTGAAGTACGTTTATTTCAGCTGTAACCAGACACACTTCTATGTTTCAAGTGAAGTTCAGACTGTTTTCATTCGATACCCAATTCACTGGAAATAAATCTAAATAGTTTACTTCTGCATTTTGCTCTTTTTGTTATTTGACAACAACTACTCTCAAAAACCTACTCATTACATCAACTTACTATTTCTAGATGGAATCCAGTGTCAGCGGCTTATGGCCTCATGTTATAATTAACTTTTTTTTCTCTGCCAAATTGCTGCAGGCCAATTAGCAAGATAACAATCCACAGAACAAATGTCCTTCTCAACAAAAGAGATTTTTCTCAGGCAATGCTTTGTGAGACAAAGTATTTGGAAATGGATCTAGCTCGTTAGCCATTTTAATAAAAGGCAATGAAAAAACACATGCATCTAACCTTGATGGCTTGTGGAGGATATATCATGTAATCACATAGCTTTTTTGTGTGTTTTTAAGGCTTTATGGTATGTTATGTTTCCTCTTTTTAGTTGACCTTGCGGTCAAAACAGCGTGCATGGGTTTCTCTTCCTTGTTTTTTGTCTTTTAATATAAATATAATTTGATAGAATTTACCAGCTTGACCTTTATGAAGTACAATCTCTACATACACAGCAATGCTGCAGGTTTTTGATTTATTAATTGTAATGGCTCTACAGTGAATTTCAAATTGAAGAAAGTATCAAGTATCAAGGCCTTTACTGCAGCCGCCCTCAGTTGCTGCTCATTTCAGGGTCTCCCTTCCTTCTGTTTTGTCTTCAGTAACTGAAAAGCAGCTCTGCTGGGTTGAGATCAGATGACTGTCTAGGTCACTGAAGAATATCCAATTCTTTGCCTTGGAAAACTCTTGGGTTGATTTTGCAGTATACTTTGGGTCATTTTCCATTTGCTATGTGAAGTGTCATCTGATCAGTTTTGTTACATTTGGCTGAATCTGAGCAGTAAGCAGAACTCTGTACTCTTCAGAGATCACCCTGCTACTTCAGTAGCCACATCTTCGAAAAACACCAGTGACCCAGCTCCACTGGCAGCCATACATGCCCTATGCCACAGTGTTGCCTCCACCATGTTTAACTGCTTGTTTGCTTCTGATCATGAACTATTACCTCTCTATACTTTTTTTCTTCTGATCATTGTTCTAAGAATTTCATCTATTCAAAGATATTTTTTCATAGCTGTCATGGTCTAGACTTTGATCATGATACAACTACCTCCTTGAGACTGTTCTCGACTCGGATAAACATTCTGAAGGGATTTTTCTTAACTTATAGAGGAATGAATTCTTTGACCAGTCACTTTAGTTGAAGTCTGTCATCTTTCATGTCTTTCTTTGGTGTTGCTGAGCTGGCCAGTGAATTTTCCTTTGCATCAGATTGTTGATTTTGCCACTCTTAAAGTTTTCCTTATCTCTCTTCTAGCATTATTTGGAATTTTCCAATAATGACATCCTTCATGTGCATCAACATCTCTCTGGACCTCATACTGAGAATTACAAAGACCAGATACCAAATGTAAACTCAAGACTTGGAATCAACTCTAGATGTTTTATATACTTGTCACATGATAAGAGGGGGAGGAATGAAGGAAGAGCCGTACACCCATATGAGGAAATATCCTGTGGAAGAACAGTGTCCCAGAGCTCACACAATGCCAAGGTGCACTGAACTTGCTTTGGTATCTTAGTATATTTCTGTTAATGATTCTGTGAATGAATCTTTAATTCCAATATTCCTAGTATTTGCAAAGGTGTCGTTCACAGTCCACGTCTATATACGTCTAATACAAATCATTGCAAAATAGATCTTGAGGAGAAGTTGGTTTTGGAAATACAAAACAATAGTCTTTGACCCCAGAGATCAGGGTTAGCCTCCAAGCATGATTTGTGCTTCGATTTAGAAAGTAAAATTGTTTGATTAAGGTTAGGTAAAAGATTTCGGTGTTGCCAAACATTGTGTGTTATGATAGAATCAAATCGGCAGTGATATATGCACTATGGATCTATGTATGTCTATGTATCTATGGCTCCACAAGATTTGCCAGGAGACATCAAATGTAAGCAAAAGAGTGGATATTATAGATAAACAAACCTAAGAATTTGTTGCTAAGTAACATTAAGCAAAATAAATTCCTGCAGTTATGCATTTTAGAAAGCAGCAGCAATGCCATGTCATCTTGCATGCCACTGTATTATCAATCACATACATAGTCCAAATTAACAATGTGTGGACACATTGTTGCAGTCTTTACAAGGTAGATTTACTTCAAACCTTAAACAAGTACAGAGTCCTCACACTGGACACAAAATTCATTTATGTGAAATATAAGGGCGACATAACAAACAGCAAAAACACAGATAAGTAAGTATGAAAGAATAAAATCAAATCCAACACTGGGCAGCTTAAAGGACAGTAGAGTAGATATGCTATAAATACATCGTCTCCTTGATTACAAACAGAGCTCTGGTTTTCTTGGAGTTCGTTCCACATATGTGCTGCATAAAAACTGAGTGATGATTAATCCTGTTTATTTTTCAATACGGGAACAGGAACCAGGCTTGTGCCAAAACAGCTGAGAGGTCTGGCTTGTTCATTATGGCCTCTAACAAACGTGTTTTTAATCACCTTTAGCTGTAATCTTACAGTACTTTACTGGTGATACAATTTTTAAAATTCATTTCTTTATTTTTTTGATATAGCATGAGGTTTTGAGAGTTTGACTTAGTTTAGTATCTCATTAAAATTAATGGATGCTTTACTCAAAGTGGACTTCCTTTCATCGTCTCAGCTAGAACTTGTAGCAGTATTCTCTCTAACCTCCTGCAGCTTCTAGCATTGCTGTGCTTTTTGGTCTGAATGCAGCCGTGTTGTGCAAGATTTGACACTGAAAATGCATTCATTTTATTGCTCTAAACCTCATATAGTAAGACCTACAGTTTCACAATAAGATCCCTGCATGAAGTCAAGATCATCTCTGCTACTGTCTGATGAAATGGATACGCTGCAGAGCTGCTGTATAAGAAAGGGTAAAGTCATCATTTAAGAGGTTTACCAAACCAAATGATGAAAAGACTGTGGTTCAGCAATGGTAGAGCTTTAGTGTACGTTCTATGTGCACTATGTACACTCAGCACACTGAGAACTACTCTGATTTCTTAGTATTTAAATTTTAAAACGCTGTAACTTGGAGCTGCTGGTGAGAAGGGTGTCTCACAGAAAAGCCCCAGTTCCAAAGATAATAATGCTATAAATCTCTCTCACCATGCTTTCTTCTATCAGATGTCTTTTCTTGCACGCATAAACCAGAAAAATGATTATCAGAAGCCTGCATGCCAGCGTGTTCTCTGCGCTTGCTGTTAAATTCAAAAACAAAGAGAAGCAGCCGCCGGGTAAAGTTCATCCAAAGAGAAGAGATTCATGTTTATGATCCGCTCTTACACTTCAGATGCTGCTTGAGTCATGTTTTACATATCACTGCCTGCTTCCCTGCTGTGTAACTGCAACGGCTTTGAAGGTGTCAGATTAATTAAAAAGGTTTCTTTCCAAAAAAAGAAAAAAAGAAAGAAAGAACCAACTCTGCCTGGATTGATTTCTCCAACTCTGAATAAAAAGCCTAAAAACTGTTCTTCTCTGCATGTGAAGAAGACTCTTGCATCTGAATGACACAGCGTGGAATTCCTTACACCATTTGTATTTCCTACCCCGATAAGAGTGTTTGCTTTTCCTGCACCGGAATATAGAGATTAGCTTGGGTTTCTTGTTGAGAATCAGGCCCTGAAGGTGTGTTGGTTTTGCTGTTAAAAAGGCTTTATCATCTACAGACGCAACCAAAACAAACTTTAATCACAAAACTCAACTGATCAACAATCGTACATGTTTAAAGCCCATTCTTTTCTCAACCTTCTCATCTCTTCACAAGCACTTGTTTTCTTTTAGTTCAGAAAACCCTCCTGATGATTTTGAAGGATTGCTACTTGGCATGTGTGAAAACACAAAGGCTAACTCACCTCCTGGCCCTGCGATGGCTGCGGTGTTTGCGTCTGTTTCCTTTGATGCAGCCATATCTGTCCCTTGTGTCCACAGCTTTCCTCTCATCAGGCTTGAGCTGCTGGCAGGTTGTAGTTTCTGAGCTGTGGGGGAAGAGAAAAAAGGACAAATAAGATTCAGTTTTTGCTCTCGAGCCTTCAGTGAGAACTTCAAGTGATTTTTGCAGTTGTCCACACAGCTAATGCTTCCATCGCACAATAGTGAGGGGGCATTTAACATGCTTGGTTAGCCTTATTCCCTTTGGTCGACTGGGTATGTGTTTTATTCCCCTCCATTTCTTTCCTCCAGCCACTCTCTAGGAAAATTGGAGGTCAGCCATTTACCATTCAAATCAATGTGTCAATTGAAATACAGTTATTTACATGCCTCAGCTGGCCTGCCATTTTGTGAAATGGTGCTTTCTGCCTTGTGCTGGAACAGTTCTTAAAGTTTTGTCCTTATCTATGACCTAGATATATTTAATAAGACGTAAATGCAAAATCAAACCAGACACTCAGATTTTCTGTTTTGTTTTGGGTTTTTTTTTTTTTTTCAAAAGTGAGGAAAATTATTTCTGGCTCCCAAATAATTTTTCCATAAGTCAGGTGTTCGGGTAATTCAACCACTTTTCATCTACAGTGAAATACGGCATAGAATGAATGATTAAATAAACTGAATGATTTGATGTGAGCACACAGTTCTAGCCCTGCTTATTATTCTCTGTTTTAGTCATGGGAGATTTGAGCGTAATTACACATTCTCCTCTTCGTCGAGTGGCTCCCGTCTGATTGTAATGAGAAGATAATCAGAGCCAGAGATTAGGACGTCAACGCCGCCTCCTCCTCTTCCCCCAGCGACGAGCAGGCAGGGCCCGTCGCTTTCTATCTTCCTCACCTTCATTCTCCTTAGCCTCTCAGCATTAGAGGGAGTGCCCCTGACAGGGAACTAATAATGTAAAATGGCAGACTGGGTGCTGCAACATGACCAAGTGTGTGAAAGGTGATAGGGGAGATAAAGACAACCACCGGAAGGATGATTAGTCTGATAAGGAAGGCTGATGGAAAGGAACCTTTAAATAACCTGGTGATTTGGCTAATTTTCTCACTTGCTGATGTAGAGCTGAATAAATGTCAGACCACACTGTTGCCTGGTATTAAGGATGCCTAATCAAATACACTGAATTTCACTGAAGAAAAAAATAGTAAAGTAAAGAATAACATGCCATCGTAATCTCAGCATTTCTTAATGGGGGCCTGTATTATATTCTGATATGGATGCTAAGACTCAAAACATCTACAATTCTACACAAAATTCAAACTCATACTCAAAGATGTATGATTTGTTGCTATAACACAGCAACTAATAGATTTTGTTGAGACATTGTTTTCTAAACTGATTTTTTTTTTTTTAGTTTTGGTCTATTGATCAAACAAAAACAAGCACAAAAGATGCAGCGTTTTCTACATACCACAAGCCGACATTATAAACAGCATAAGCTGTTATTCACTCATGTAGCAAAGGGAAATGTCAGCGGTGAAACAACTTCAGTAACAGTTCATTAACTGATTTTCAGTATAAAATACAAACGCAGAGTAGAAATGATTTATGAGTCATGTGTTTTCCATACAATTTGTATCCACTTGCAAAATATCCCAACCAGAATCAAAACACATAATATCAACTGAATGATGGCCGTTCATCTTAATCTGGTGATTATAATGAAGAAAAGGGGAGAAAAAAAACCCTATTATGAATCCTTATAAAATACAAAAGAGTCAAGTAGTGGATGCTAACTTTCCCAAAAGATCATTACAAAAATGTACAAAAACACCATTGGTCTCAAAAGGCCAGTCATTACAGACACACACATACACACACACACGCACTGAATCACTGTATCATAACTCCACTGTTTTTGTGAGCAATGTATCCTGATAGTGCTGTATTATATGTAACTATGTTGCTATCTGTAAGTATTTTAACAATATACACAATTCGCTTTAGATACAAGCACGAGCTGAAAACTGCTCTGCCCTGTTGAACTCTCCACTTTATGTCCCTGAACAAAGAGCAATTTTCTTTTACTGGCCCCATTTTGGCTTCTTTGTTATTTGCTGTCACTCTAAAAGCAGCAGTTGATGACTTTTAAATGAAATCAATTTTGCTATCACAAATGCACGTTCCCTTGATCTGGCCATGCAATTTATGGCTAGAATTTTACAATAAGCACCTGGATTTATTGCAAGCTGCTTGTATCTGTCAAACCAAACCTTGTGCTTATTCTCTTTTCCATGTTCACATGAAGTCCTTTATTCTAATTTATAACCAGACATCAGTTGAAAGTATTTAAAGGGAGACTTCCAAGTACCAAAACTACAAAAAGCAAATCAAAAGAAATACTGTGCATCTTAAGTTAAGGTGCTTGGTGACAAAGTATTACATTAACTGGGGATCTGTTTACCATAAAAATAGGTGAAAGAATCACAGGAGAAGCTCAATTTTCACCCAGAAAACTTAAGTTTCAGACTTTTTTTGGGGGGCTGTTTCTTGTCGTTTAGGTCATTTTATGTACTAAAACAACCTGATAATGGCTTAGTCACCATAACTACTCAGCTAAGCATAAAGAATACCCTTTAACAATGTAAAACACAGAGTTGGTCCCTACAATTTGGGTAACTTTCTGTTTATTACACATTATAGCCTGATACAGTAGGTGCCAACGAGCCATATCTGCAGGAGGGATCACAACAGACTTAGCGGGCTGATAAAATTCAAAGTGAGGGTAGCATCCCACTTTTTGACTTTTTGAACTCTTTCTTTTATTATGTGCGTCAAGTTGAACGTGTGTGCTGCAGAACATCTCCTTTGGCTGTGTTTCGGGAGGGAGCGAGAAGTGACCATGCTGTGATCAACTCTTGTTCCAGTCTTTGTCACAGAGGGAGAGTCTATCTCCTCTCAACATGAGGCTCCCTTGCTCCATCGTTCACCACTGATGCTGACACGGACAGATGGTACACAAAAACATGCTGCAAACAAGATGACAGTGCTTTTTTTTTTTAAGGCCCAGTGGCTGTGATTTCCCCTTGTGCACAATTCCAAATTTGAATGGGGGACTGTGTGTGGTCAACAGATGCAGAAGTAGCTATATCAACATATCAAGCAAGAGGTAATTGGCTGAAATAAATTATTTCTGTATTAATATTAAAATATCTAATGCCATGATGGTGCAGGGCAGGGAAAGACGGGCTCCTCCCTAAAGCAGGACCTGTATGGTTTTAACAGAGGACATCATTCCATCTGTTTAACTTTCAGTTAGAGATGGGTGGTCTGATATCATATCATATAATTATAATTCAAAATATAAGTATGCTGCTTTATTTTGGGATATCATCTGCTTTTTGATCCTCATCAACTCATAAAAAGGTCCCAGGCGAATGTGACAAAATATGTTCACAGAAGGCAGCATGGTGAATGAAAACACTGTGGTGAGAAGACCAACACTGTAAGATGAGTTCAACTAAATGTGTGAGGAGAATTGTTATTTGCGGCGTAGATTATAAGTTTCCCATAGAGTAAAATCTTTTGGCAAGTTTTCCTACTTCTACTTTCAGCTGTGTGCTGAGATAATCATAAAACATCACAGACAGCTAGAGTCACAGAAGGATCGTCATAGTTTGTGTACAGTTTCATTGTCCACACCCCATTTACGATGTAAAATTGAGATAAACTGCTACAATGTCTGCCAGGAGCTAGACAGTAATCTGCCAGCTGCTTTACACACCGCCAGCGCACAGTTGGGGGTCTCAAACTCATAACATCGGCTGACACTGTACAGGTGTGCGAGAAGCATGCAGCCAACCATTAAACCCATGCACCTGCAAAACACCGCTGCACAGCTCTGATGTTTGCATTTCAAATGTGTCAAACGTCTCTCTGACGATTAATACAGATCGCATTCTCGGCTGACGCAATTAAATTCTGCTAGATGTTTTCGTGTTTTCATCCGAACTCTGCTATTTCAAATCAAGTTTTCACTCAACGCGTGTGATTAAAACTGCTGCTTGACAATTCAGCAAAGCTTCTGTGGCAGCTTCAGAGCGCTCAGAGCCGTGTCAGTTTAGAGCTTCTTTGGGGACACAACAAAACACACATCACTTGAATGCAACCTTTTCCTTCTAAACCTTATGTGTATAGATACCCCACTTTGACAGAATGAGATCTTACAAGATAGCGCTAAGAGACACCCAAGGGGAATTTGTGCATTTTCTATTCTGTGATCTCCTGAAAGCACAAACAGATAAATGCACTCCCTCGCTGCTGTGTTATGGTCTATCAGCATAAATGATTGTACCCTGACAGCCTCTGCTGCTAGCGTAATTAACCTTTAATTACACATATTTGCAAGTATATTGTACAAGTAGTATCCATGTGTACTTTTGAATTTACAAAAAAAGAGCAAACAAAGAAGGTGCGCTTCATTATGAGCTCTTGCTAACTGGGGAGATATTAACAGTTTTACAGGAATAGTTCAACTATTTGCTTTTACTCCTGCAAGCAGATAGTTAGCCTTTTTTAATATCCCCATATGACAAATTTCATAACTATATTTTGTCTTAAGCAGCAACAAGCAGCAACAAACCAGTACCAGTATGGAACCTTAATACAATCTAGGATCCAGCATTCAAAAATCCATATTGGCTGACTTTCCTCTCATTTTGGTTGCCATGCCATCCTCACAGGTGCACCGTCTTGCTGAGTGAGTGAGCCAAGAAGACTCATGTCTAATGGAGCAAGTGAATAACAAACTGCGCCAAGCAAGTTAAGGGATACGTGGAAAGATCAATACTGCTAATGCTAAAGCAACAACAGGAAAACAACATCTGGCGCTCGATGGATGATATGTCACTTTGTGACACAAAGGAAGAGGATTTAAGGCTGAAGAAGATTACTGTTAAGCATTTCCCCCCATCAAGTTAATTGTTAACACCAAGTAAAAGTGCTCATAAAAAATCTTTACTTCAGCAGCACATGTATTGGTATAAACAATCCCTCCCTATACAGTGAAGTAGCCCTTAGTCCAACAGCCCAAATACCCTGATTATTCAGAGTGGAGGGTTTCCCCTCTAACTCACTAGCTTATAGACATGTCAAGAAAAGTGTAAAAGATAACAAATAATGAGGGAGGACTTGTGTGACCTTCACCCTGAGAAAAAGAATCAGAAAAAGGCTGACAACAGTGCAGAAGTGATGCTTTTATTTTTTCTGTTTCCGTAAATGATTTAAGAGTTTCCAACTACTCATGTGAGATTCAGGGTAGCTAATAAACTTTTCATTATCCCTGTCACAGTGACTGGGAGCAATTGATTATCATTATTACAGGAGTGATGATAGTTGAGATAATTACTAGAGAAAGAGGTGATCTACTACCACAATTAAAATCCCAACACTGTGGTCCCAAGTCACTTTGCTTTAATTTATACTGAGAGTGTTTATCTATGTTTTAGACTCAAGTGGAGAGCAACTTTATCACCATCCAAAGGACAGAAGCGAGCAATTAAATCCCCACAAAGTGAATGAAACACATCTCTCACGTGGTTAAGTCTTAAGGCACACACGACCTGCTAAAACTGTTCAATGAAAAGTTAAAGTGGATACTTTTAGGTCAAGTGTTATAGATTAAATGTCAAGAGATTTTTGAGGCAATCATTCAGCTGAAGAAACACACAAACAGGCCTGCAATTAACTAGTTATAAACAATTAGCCACATGAGCCCCAACCACTTCATTAACACTGCAGAAAGTTGCTGGTTTGAGCACTAGAAGTTTCACAATCAGGAAATGGCATAAAATTATGAAGTACTGATTTAAATGAGCTTCTAAATATGAGCATATATTTTGCAAAGTGAAATAACCCCCATATGTTGCTGTGACAGTCCAGTTTCCATGGCCTCTATTGTGAAAGCATGCTCTCTAAAACATGTCAGCCCACGTTAAAATGTGGTTTCATTTCTTTCAGCTACCAAAATCACCTAATGTTTTCACTCCACAGGGGAGGCAATTTTTCTCCTAAATGTGCGCAGATGGGTAATAGATTTTTGGTGACATTTCTCCTACCAGCTAAATTGCAGCTTTGGATGCAAATCCTTTTGGGGGATTGAGATCAGCCCTAAATTGGCCGCCTCTTCTTCCATACTACGCATGAAGGGAAGGCAGAATGATAGAAGTGAATATCAAAGATGTAAGCCCCTATGAGGTATCAGTGGCTCCAGGCAATTTTCCGTCTTTGCTAGTTTGCTCCAAGTCTAACATTAAATTTCAGCATAAAGCTTTGACAGCACCTTAGGCTGCTATCATGTAATGATGAGAGTAAGTTTTCTCTTTTCTTTTTAATTTTAAGGACCATGATTTATCTACAAATACACGTTTTTTATTATTGAAAAGCTTCCTACAGAGTGCATTAAAAAGTAATTCATTTAAGCAACTTGTAAACTGTTTTTATGCACTGGTATTTAGAATTATCATATTTTTTAGTCAAAAGCACCTGATGAGCATAAAAACTGCATCACAGAAGATGAAACCAGTGGCTTTTATAAAAGATAGATTTCCCTGTAAACCTCTAAAGTCAAAAGAGGTTAAATTAGTCAGTGTTTCACAATAAATTTAAGAATTCTCTTTCCCAAAGATACCTGGACTCCAACTGAACTCAGGCCATCACATTTAAATGCACTAAGTGATATTTTTCACTCACCAGGCTGAAGAGGCATGTTTTAAACCAAACCACAGTCTTTCCCCAAACCCAACCAAGTAGTTTTTGGTGCCTAAAACTAACCAGTGAGTGAAAAGAAAAGTCAAAAATTGTGTGCAAAAACAAAATTAATAGGCAAGTGAAGTCTTAAATAAAAGTCGACTAACTACCAGACCTGTGACTTAATCCAATATTTGTCAGTGTCCTGTATTACTGAGGCTTGTATGTCAAGACACTGATGCCAAAGTACATTGGGTGCATTTACAACACCAGCAGTGCTGGGTACAAGACATTACAAAGTAAGTTACAAAGTAATATGTTACTGTAATCAGATTGCATTTTTCAGTAACGCAGTAATGTTACATTTCACTATACTAAATTACTTCCAGGACAGAAACAATTGCTTTGTTCTGCTAACACAACTTTGGCTTTTTGGAACCCTCTGCACAGACAGCATGCTAACGCAATGCTTGCACACAACCATTAGGTGTTGTTGTGTTGATATGTGGGACAGTAGCATATAGGTTTATATTGTTACCTGGTAATTACATGATAATAAGTGTAAGGTCAATTTCATCATAATTCATTGTAATGAATTATTTTATTCCAACAAGTAATTAAGTAACATACTGCAGTACTTTTAAGAAATGTAATGCATAATACATAGAAGTTTCTTGAGCTATGAATGTAACACTGAACACCAGCAGAACAGTAGTCATGGAATGAGAGGAGGACACAGAAAGTAAAAAGTAAAAAGAGGGAATGTTACTTGTGCATCGGTATAACAAATACATTAAATGCCATTAAGTTGTATGCCACTGAAACATGATCTTATTGTTAATGCATATTTACTTAATGTTACCCGCTGATATTTTCGGTACAAGTACTTTTTTTTTTCTACCATGGTCCATGCACTCCCTGATTTTTGCTCAAAACAAATGGGATCATTTAGTTGCATGGACTATGCAAAGTTCGCAACATGGCTTTGTAGTTAAATTAAAAGAACTGATTCTGATTAGTCCAATTAAAATGTCTACATCATTTGTGAATATGAAATACACTCATCATCTTTGCCTCACTATCAGCCAATCAAGAATAGCGAGGCCTTTACCCTTGCAGCGGGTGAGTACCATGCGTGCCAGAGTGACTTTGAAGACAAGTGAGGTTGTTTTATTCAATTATTGTGTCCTGATGATAAAATGGGAGCAACATAATGGCTTGATTAATTTCCTTATCACGGTGAGCACAAAGAGTAATTACAACCAAATCCACCGCTTGGTGAACCACACATCAATCAAATTAAAGCAGTCTCCACTCGGCAGCAATCACTTTCAAACAGAACAAATGAGTCGATTGGCTCAGACCCCCGCCTCCGGCCAGAGAAATGTTTACCTAAGAACTGTAACTCCAAGCAAAGGTTACTTAGGTTGATTAGAAATCTCTGAATATGTCAGAAATTTTAATAGAAATTGTGTATGCACAATTATAATGTCGGTATGAGCGAGGTTGTGTAGAACCTGAGTGGTGTTATGTGCCCAAAGCAATCATTATAGCTCATGACAATCTCGACAACTGGCAGCTACAACCTAGCAGGAAAGAGGTTTAGAAAAGCAATCAAATGTCAGCTTATAATAACGTTGGGGCAACTCCATTACCATTGCCCATACAAAGTAGTCATGGTCCTTATTGACTAGCAATTCCTATAAAATTTAGCCTTTACAACATGTAAAGAGGCATGTTGGCATTTCTTATAATTAATGGGGCCTGGTTTAAAGAGATCAGCTGAATCTCTTGGCATGTGAGGTCAATGCAGAAGGAAAACTGAACTCTGACCTCGGCATTCTGTGATAACATGACTGCTCATTAGGACCATGGCGTGGGGAGCTCAATCCACCAGTGTCATTTTTTCTCTTTTTTTAAAAGCCTTATTGAATTGGAAAAAAAAATCTTCCCAAGTTAAAGTTACAGGATGTTGAGTAAAGTAAGTAAGTTGACAGTAAATACTGCAAGGCACAGAGTTACTCTTCACTATAAATATCAGTCAAGTCAGTCATCAAACCACAACCAAATACTGGTGATAAAGCAAATAAACCAATGTCTTTCCCTCAAACTTTGCTTATTTTGCATCTGACAGTGTATTTCATCTTTAAGAGAAAACTGAAAAACATATTTTCATAGACTTGCTTAATAAAGTAGCCAAACAAATAAAAAAAGACCAAATGAAATTAAATGTAAACAAAAATGAAATAATGCTTAGTTTGAAAAGGTAACAATTTAGAACATAAGACAGAACATTTTACTTTCAAATATCAGGGTATCTGTAAAATCATACCATGCTGTCCCTGAAGCTAAAGCTACCAAAGACCAGCTCATTGAAATTAAAATATCTCTGGATGTTCCTCTCCAGAGATATGTAAATGAAAACTGGAACATCAACTGGAGGAGGAACCCTTTTGGAAAATAAATTCATGTTTTTAGCCAGTAAATTAAAGCCTAAGGGCTTTACTTGACTTGGGTAAACCTACTGCATTTCATTTGCAGCTCTTTCTATTTGCCCTCTCTCAGTAGGGCTAAAAATCAAATCAAAGCACAGTATTAGCGCTCAGATTCACAAGAGCTGCTGGAGCTGTGGTTCATTATCGGAGCCACTACAGACGGAGAAGAGAGGAGAACTTGTAGGAAGGCATACTGGGGTATCTTAACAATTGGATAACATCTTAATATGACATGCTGTGACTGCTCAGAGTGTATGATTTCAGCATAAAATGTCTAATTGGAAAGTGACATGTGAAATATAGCTGCAGCAATTCTAAATTGGAAGCTACACCTCGAGGTTCCAAAATGATGGCACCATTCCCTGCTGCTGCTACTGCTGCTGCTATGCATTTAATTCTTGTTGAATGTCAGAGAATGAAAGGCTACATTTATGGCAGTATGGTGCATGGAGACAAAGCCAATGGGGTAATTGGCAGCAGTTGACTTCCAATAGCAAAACATTTTAACACAGGCAATAAAAACTGCTCAACAGCAAATAGATAAATCCAACTGATTAGCCCATAACTGTCCACGAATGCCAACATTTTGCTTCCGACATGGCCAAACGCAACAATACTTTACATACTTTAGAGGCAGTAGAATTTTAGCAGTAGAATAGCTCCAGAATCAGATGGTCGGTCCTCACTGCAAATATTGTTAACATCTAAACTGGTAGTGTTTCTCATCTTTCACGCATCATCACGTGTGCATCAATTACTTGCTTCTAAATTGAGTTAGAAGTGATTAGAGGGTTCGTTGTGCAAAGGCGGAGAGAGGGAAGTAGGCATAGTTTGGTTTAATTAGCAGCTTGTGAGCTCCACTTCCTCATTGCACTTCTTCCTGTGTGAAGGAGATTACTGAAGAGCCTTCTGCAGATGCTAATGTACGTGGAGAGCACTGAGGAAGAATCATTGTGAATCCCATGTTTAATTAGCACAACCATGTCACCAGAGATGGAGGAAGCTGCTGAATACTGAGCCTCTGGATGACTGACAGGCGGCGTTCCTGAGTTCGACCAAAGAACAAGACAAAGAAGTTGAATCTTTTAGAAAAGTTGGATGATGGAAACTGTCCTGTTGTGAAAAGGAACTCATTTTGCCAACAAAGTCTAATTTCACCAGTCAAACAGGCAGCTGACAGATGTTTTGGGGATTGGACATCTCTGTTGCTCCATTTTTCAATGTAGGCCAGAGAGATGGAACTGTGTTTCTGTGAGAGCACATTTGTGAGAGCACATTTCTCCCAGTTAATTAAGAGAGTGGAGTAGAAAATAAAACTACCACCTGGCTCAAACTTTATCAGCCAATTACACAAGTAAAATTTACCAGCAGCAGCAAAGGAAACCATAAATAACTATTTCCATGACACTAAAGCTAATTTAAAACCCGATTTGACAGACCAGCAGCCATAGCTGTCTGCGTTAAGGACCTTCTGAGCCGCCTTTCCCCACTTGAGTCTCCAATTATCCACCATCACATTTCCTTGTAGTTGCTCCATGGGAATAATTCTTAGCATTAACTTAATAGTTTCTCTGCACACCTGTCTGCATGCACAGACCTCAATGAGCAAACAAATTATGACCCTAGAATTTGGTATTTCAGTCCCTCCCCTACTTCTGCCTTAATGAGCTGCTGGCTTTCCAAACTAATTCGAGTCAGAGGCGTATGAGGTATGCAGCCATCATGACAAGATGAAACTCAATGGGACAGTTGACACCTGGGTGTGGAAAGAAGAGTGGGAAAACCCCTGACAAGATCTCGATCTATGCTAGTAATTAGAAAATGGGTTGAGAGTAGACAAACATGTTCCATTGCTTTTGATTACCGTCTCTCTGTATTTCTTCACCTTCAGCTCTGAATGCTTTTACAATGCAAAATAGCCATATAAATAATTCATGAAGCCCAGCTTATGACCACGTTTGAGAAGATCTGTTCCCTCATTAGGTAATCAAGTGGCCCAGAATTTTCTCTGTTTCTTTCTGTAAATAGATTTTACCTCCTATTGTAGAAAGAGTGTGCAATCATTGGGAAGGGTGAAGCTTAAGAATGAAGAAACCTCTGGATTCCTTTTCATTCTCTCATGTCAGTATCCCTACTTTTATACGCTGAAGAAAGACTGCTTGTCATACTTTACGAAGAAGAGGATTTAAATCATCTGCACCTGTCTCTTCCCCCTCACCTGTTCTCATTATAGCTTTCACATTATCCACTCAGTTCTATCATGCCGAGTCTGGCATTGAGACATGGACAGGTGAGCAATCCCCATGATCCCTCCTCATGTTCTCATCACTGCGCCATCCTGTGCCACCTACCAGGTGTGGCGCACAGGCAGATGGAGGCACAGCATCCAACAAATCCAGCAGATCTACCATCGTTTTGATGCTATAAATGTGCCTCATTGAATGGCATCACATGCAACCCGCAGCCAACAAACTCCCCACGCTTTTCATATGCTTGTATAAAACCTCCAGGCTTGTTCGACTTTGTTTCTGTGCTCCTTTAACCTTCTGTCTCTGTCTATTTGAGTCTCATCCAAAAAAGTGGCAAATTCCAGAGTCCCATAGCACCTACTGTCTGTGGTGTATCGGAATCAGGACCTTCTCCCACGATTGCTGCTGTACATCCTTAGTGTAATCTCTCTTTTGCCAACTCTCTTTGCTTTTTTACTCGTTTTTTTCTTTTCTATTCCTCACATTGTCTGTCTCTCTCTCTCTAGTTTACCTTCAGTCATATTTCTCTCCAACTCTGTTAAAGAAGCAATTTTAAACATTGTCTGCAGCATGAACATTGCAGGCGCTATACATCATCTCAGTCTACCATGTTTACTACTCACACACAGGGAGTGAGCCTTACTTCCCCGGATGACAGTGATTTGTGGCGCATGTATAAAAGAAACTCATTGTCTACCTACTCTACATGACTGTGCTTGTATATACAGTTTATGCATAAACAGAAGTGTGTACTGCCGCTGGTTAGAAGTGGTACATATCAAGTTTGGCCCTCAGGGAGACTTATATTAGCTACATGCAACCTACCATTCACATCTAAAATAATCAAAAAAAATTGGAGCCGGGCATTCAAAATGTGGCGACTACAGAGAGCAATCAAGACACCCGCTGAGTTTCCCTTCCTCCACCCACTTCTCCCCCTTGATGCTAATCAGCGAGGGAGCTGCTGGCTGTCTGGTAGAGCTGATCTGATTTGAGACAGAAATGCCGTTAGCTAGTGGGAAGAAAAGGCAGAGTAGCCTACACAATATACCATAATCAGAGGAGGCACGCTGATCCAGTGATGGAGTATGAATACCTATGTGCTTGCCATGTATTCTCCTAGAGATAGTTTGGTCAGTATTACACATTCTTTAAAAGTCAAATACAGGGATACATTTTGTCAGTGTCTGAAGTGTATAAATATGGAAAATGTCAAAATAAAAAGACGAAGATACTAAAAGTACATTAATATGGCTATGAATTAGTTTGTTAATTTGCTCAAATATATGATCAAATAAATTTAGAATTATCTTTTTACATTTTTCACATTTCTTATTACTAAAATTGACATTTTTAACTAATCCAAGTTTTTTAAAAAGTGAATTATTTCATGTATAATATATAGGTTTCATACTTAGATAGATCTGGTACTTTAACACTGTGCAAAGAGATACTTTGCAGTTTAGTCAGTTATGTATTTTTTATGGTGTAAACCCGTATTTCAGAGGTCTCAAACTTGAGGCCCGTGTCACCTCTACTTGCTTGACCATATATTGACGTGAAGAAATATAATGCAATTTGGCCCTTGAAGTTACTTTTATTGTTGGGGAGGATTTGTTTGTTCTTGAGTGCAATGTTAAAGTAAGTTCTTTAAAAAGAAAAAATAATTTAATATGAAGCTAATATCAGTAGAGAGCACAAAGATGTTGAGGAATTGGCTGTATTAGTTCAGTGAGAGAGTCATTTGTAAAGAAAACAATTTTCACTAGAAGTCAAAAACTAATGTCTGCATGTATTTTGTTAAAAATGAACTAAATTACAGCAGAAGTGCTCCACGTGTCTGGCCAGAAAGAGAGTACCAATTTGTTTATTTGGTAGTTCAATCAAAAGTTTCAGTTAGTTAAGAGTGAGAAAAAGAAATTGCGTTCACATTTGCAGTTTTGTCTTATTGTACAGTTTTTGACATTTAAAAAAACCAAAAAAACGCAACATTTTGAGTAATGAAAATGAGATCACGCTGCCAGCAGCGGTCCACAGCTCATTTAAGTTTGAGACTCCTGCCATATATGAAATAATATTTAAGTTTTCTTTTGAAATCAACATTAAAAAAAAATCATTGACAATGACAATCACTATTTTTCAAGAAAAACTGTCAACAATTCGTCGTTTTTGACCTTTTCATTGTAAAGATTTGCTGTTTTGTTTTCTGAGACATGACAAACCAAGTCACCATCTGGGCTCCTGCAGACAGGGACTAGTTTGTACTATTTCATGACAATTTATAGACCTGGCAAATTCTCTGATTAACTGACAATTGAATGAAGTAATCAGCACAATCACAAATTTCTCATCTTTCACACATAAAACAGCAAAATAGATTTTTTTCTCCCCACTTGAAGCTGGACGGGCCAGATGGAAACTTTATTACCTGTCTGGCCTCTCAATTAATTTGTCGATTTATGTTGCAGCTCAGTATCATGATTTAGGGTGGCAAGACTGACACTGAATAACAAACATATTCAGTGCAGGTTTCAGTTTAGTAGTCCACCACAAAAGAGACGAAAACTTGCCTACTGCACACTAAACTGACCAGATCTGCATGAAGCATTTGTATCAAGAACTGGATTCTACTTTAATGATATAAAAAGATCACAATAGTTACACTGCTTGTTAGCTGCTTATTTTAATTAGCAATATTTGTAATTTGGCCAACAAATATTTTATGCAACAAAATTTACAATGATTTTCTCAAATTAAAGCCAACCTAAAAATAAATTTTTAAAAAGTGTAATTGTGACAATTTCAAAAACCTACACATTATTGTAAAATTAAACTAATTCAGTGAAAAATGCCACCTTCAGTTTATACTCCACAAGTCTACATCCCTACTGGAGGGTGTCTAACCTGCTCGTGGTGATGGTTGGAGGTGACCTTAGTCCATGTTGGTACACATAATTATCATTTCCCTAAGGGGGGACCTATGATCAATGAGAGAGTGACCTCACCCTCTGTACGCACCCCCTTGAAAGTCAGATAATAAATTGGTTCATCTCACCTCCCCTACCATCCCTGTTATTTAGAGGGCTATCCAAAGGAGTCCATTACCTTTTTATGGAAAGGAGGTTCATTCAATTTGCTGGCGACCCAATAAGAACTTTTGTATGGATGCATGGCAAGGGGGCTCAAGGGCAAGTGAATTATTCCATTATGCTTAATGTGTAGGAAGGCAAATGCAGTCAAGGCCATGAGGGGATTTATTTAGCCATGTAACCTCTGTTCCTCAGGAAGAAACAATAACTAACTGAACAGGTAAATTCCACACAGCATCTGTCTGCATCCCTCTTGAATATTTATAATTGATAATATTTATTTAGATTAAAAAAGATTAAAACGTGTTAAATATAAAGCGACAGAGAGGTGTACTTGGCTTTGTTAAGCTGTCCAGCTGCAGATGGAAAAAAAACCCCATGCCATTATGGTTTGGTACTGCTGGACTGTATGAAGATGTAAAACTTCCAAGCGTTCTGTCCAGACATTCAATTCTTATTTGGAGTTTAAAGTGACAAGTGAATTGAAAAGCATCACAGCCACACCGCCTGAAATTACTGGCTTAATGAAAGAGTTGTCTTATATTTGGCTTAAACCCCATTAAAGGATAATCCTACTAAAAGTCAAAGGTTTTGTTTAAAGGATTCACCATGCAGCATTACCAGCCCGTACGGTGCTAATGTCGAAATAATAAGCGGCATCAACTGTAAAGCGACATACACATATGGTCTTGGATTGATTAGAGGTAATCTGTATATAAACTCAATAAAGTGAATGTAATTCACAGGGTTCACAGTTGTATGGCCATTAAAGCTGATAAACTAATTTCATGCATCGCGGGAAGATTCTATGAAAAAAATATTGTTCAATATATTCAATAATAGCATACCTGTCCTTTAAAGAAACCCAATATTTAACTTTTGTGTGTGTGTGTGCGGCCCATGTATGTGTTTCTCAAGATATATTTAGACATCTACTAGTTCAATTAGTGGGTTATGCATTGGACAAGCTCTTGCTCATCAGTGCTTTTGTCAAGAACTAGTTTTCTACCTGAACTCTTTCTCAAAATATCTGAGTATTGTGTGAATAGCCAAGAATATGTGCACCAAAAAACAAAACAGACAGACACATACGCATAATTCACACAATTAGTTAGCTCTAGCCAGTTATTTTCTTTGAGTTTTGAGTCAGTGTGAAAACAGGAGCCATCAGTAACCATATTTAATGTGTAGGCATACAGAGCATACAGATTTATGCACTATTTTAAGTGCATTATGAAAAGCATTGTTGCTTCATAACATAGCCACACATAGCCAGTAAATATACAATACAAATTACATCTTTCATATTGTTTTCCACTGTACACGACGTATTGGGAAATAAGATATGTTCCAAAATAACCCCGTAAGGAAAAGCCTGTCACATGCTTCAAACATTATTTTGACAGCATATTTTTTTGTCACCTTGCTGGCAAACATAGATGTACCCTGAGTGAACTGAAGTACCACCATCACTGAGAAGTGTGCATAGAAATAAACTTGAACCTCTCTTCCTTTTTTGTCACAGAAATCCTATAAGTACATTTTCCAGAGTGGAAATAACAGCGAGGGAAAGGCGAACTAAAAGTGACTCAGGAGTTGAGAGTCCACTCTGTGTTCTCAGGGGAACTAAAGGTTCTGGGGTTTAAAGGAAGGTGAGTCTGATCCTGCAGTATTTTGAGCGGGAGCAGATTATAAAAAACATCAGCAGGTGGATGAAAAGTGACATAAGCTGTATTCATAAAGGGCCATTTTTGCACAGTATGGTCAGGAACCGCACACAATTAATACATAACCTTGTCAACGTCAATATGCCTGACTACAGCGAAGATAACTTATGTTATTGATATGAGCCATTGTGATGCACACCAGTAAGTAAATTATTATGAAAAGATTTATCACAGCAGGAAATGTCTGTGGTTACTGCAGTTGGTTAGCAATCAGAAGTGAATTTTGAATCAAAGCTGCCATTTGAAACCACTTTCAGATTTAGTTTGCTTTTGGATTATTGAATTGGATTTGAACTGTATGGATGCAGGTAAGTTTAAGGCACCAAAAAAACATTCTGCTTTTAGTTCAGTGTTCATATTTCATGCAACAAGGCTGAAAGAGATAACTTCCCATGTTATAGAGCTGGTTTAGGAGATGCCTAGTTTTATATATATGGATTGCTTTCTCCTAAAATTAATGGAACGAGAGCAAAAATCTCAGCAGCAATGCAGCTTTTCAGAAAACATGCCCAGTTTATTTAAAAACCTTCAAAAGGTTTAGTAGACTTCAAAGTCCAGTTTTGAGTAGATTATTGTTATCAGGAGACCTCTAGCTTCATCTAAATACAATCAGAAAATTGCCCAGATGTGTTTACTTTACAATTAAAAAAAAAAAATTAGATGTCATTGCAAAACCTTCTCACGTTCCCAAGCAATATTGGACCCCAGGGCATGTGGAATGGGGCTTTAGGGCAGGATCAAAATTGATAGCATAGATTATGACCTGGAGGCGAAGATGGTATATTGCTAAACGGGTATTTAAAAACGACTCCTCCAATCTGACATACCCTCACCTTGGTGGCTGTCAGTCAAACAGTAAGACAGTCTATCAGTCAAGCTGGAAGACTGTCCTTTCGCTTCAAAGTTTATGAGAAAAGATAGGGTGTCTGTGAGATTATTTGTCCTTTCCTATACAGTATTAGCCCCTAATCTCCTGCCTCTCTCGGCCCATTCTCAACAGGATGAGGTGCTGTTAAGGGCACTGACAGATGGAGAGAGGGATAGTGGAGGACTTTGGCAGAGAAGGAGTAAATATGTCAATCACCTGAAGCACTGAGGAGTTTTTCTTGGAGAGGAAAAGAGAAAAGTCAACAAGCCCAAGTTCATTTTCAACATCTATCCATTAAAGGCCTTCGGATTAATACACCAGAACACATGACCCCTGGATATTTATTATGCAGTGTGAGTTTAAATAAAATGTTTTCCTTATCAGCACACATAGTGGTTTGAAATCACGCGCACCACCTGTATCTAAAAAGCTCTGCATTTCAAAAGCATTTTTCATCAAACTGAATAGCGAGGCAAACGTGCAGGAAATCAAGGACTCAGATAAGTGGATTAAAAATAGAAACTATTCTGCTTTTTGACTTTGACGTTGATATCTACATGCATTAAGTTTGCCCTTTGGCCATCATGACAAGGATTATGCCACCAGTCAGGTTCTATTTATTTACTCAAATCATCTTTTGATAGGCCAACCCCCCCACCTTGGATGAATATATCAAACAGAATGAGGGCGTCCTGTTGTTAAATTGTAGCTGACAGCCTAAGGTTCATCACAACATCTAATGTACTGTGCTGTATTCCATTGCAGTAAGTTCTGAAACAATATTCAAATATAGACAATGTAGGTTAATGTGGAAGCTGATTGGATTAGGCAGATGTGCTTTAACTCCAGTCCTTTGGGACATCATGATTATTGCAAACATGGTTCAGAGTTTTTTCTATTTTAAACCTTTGGATTCTTTGCCAAATGCTCCCTTGGTGCATTGCAAGAAAAGCAAAATAAAAGAGTCAAACTTCTAGAACAGTCTTAATAATTTAGCAGTCTTCCTCAGAACTAGGAACTCATTTAGCTGAGCACAAAAGGCACTGGTGCATCGCCCTGGTCGGATCAAAGGCAAAGCATTAATTCGTGGCTTCTCGTTGTAGTCAGATCTGGTGTTTTATTGCAACTAGATTTCTTTAAACTGTCTTCAGACTCAAAGAGAGTGCTGAGACAAAGCAATTCTATTTCTCCTGCAAGGGCACCGCTGAGCCCAAGTTTAAATTGAATGCCCCAAAATAACTGTTTAATTATGTGGCTATCTGAGAGGCTTTCATGTTTTCCAAATGAATCAGGGGGAGTGTGATAACCGATTCTTTCATCGATGTAAAACTGGAAAAAAAAATGTCTCTCAGCTTCTATCAAAAGTGATAGGAAGCCACTGAAATGAGCTCTTGTGCCAGAGACATTAATTCGATTTCTTATAATTAGGTAGACTATCCTCACATCACCCCGATCTGTGCCAGATAAATTTAATTATTGGGCAAATTCTACTCTACCCGCTCTGTCCATATTTTTACAAGGCAGTTCTTCTGAGGATAATAGATGTCTTCGTTTATATTGGTTTACTTTCAAGGTGTTTTCAAAGGCAAATTTCCATCACAGCAGGTAATGAATCTGTTTGTGCTGGAGAGATTTCATCTGAATGTTGATAATGACCAGTTCTTTCTGAAGACCTGTTTAAAGTAAGTGAACCGAAAATGGATCAACAAGGGGCATATTTTAGCTTTTGTGACCATGATTACATATAAAAATTTATTTTGTTAAATAATATTCAAATATTGACAGCTCTCCAAGATGCTTCTCGGTTACTTAACCTATACTTGAAATGTGTTTGTCAGCAGACAACTGAGATTACGGGTGTATGGGAACTGTAGTTTTCCATGTATTTTGCACAAACTACTACAGGAAATGAATTTATATTTTTATTTGCATACACAAAGGAAGGCGATCGTGGCTCAAGAGTTGGGAGTTCGCCTTGTAATCGGAAGGTTGCCGGTTCGAGCCCCGGCTTGGACAGTCTCGGTCGTTGTGTCCTTGGGCGAGACACTTCACCCGTTGCCTACTGGTGGTGGTCAGAGAGCCCGGTGGCGCCAGTGTCTGACAGCCTCGCCTCTGTCAGTGCGCCCCAGGGTGGCTGTGGCTACAATGTAGCTTGCCGTCACCAGTGTGTGAATGGGTGGATGACTGGATATGTAAAGCGCTTTGGGGTCCTTAGGGACTAGTAAAGCGCTATATAAATACAGGCCATTTAGATATTGGATTCTTAGGGGTACAGCTAACAAATCGTTAACCATAATGGTGAGCCCTATGGTGGAACAGATGGGGATCACCAAAGTAATTAGGACTAACTATCTGACAATTACAAATGCACAAGATTTCGCATGATTTTAGAGTCTTTATTCAGAGCAATGTTTGTATGATTAAAATCTCTGTCATCACACCAGCATTGCCCAAACATATTTAATTAGATGCAATGTGAGTAACAAACATTGAACAGACAGTGAAAACAGCAAAACGATAAAAACTGTGTTTTAGTCAGAAGGTTATTTCCTTCTGCAGAAATTGTTCTGGCCCCTCCCTGGCCTTGTATGTGCATAGATGGTAACCCTGAGGCATGGAGAGCAGCAGCAAACCCCCCTGTACAGAATGAAGCACGAGGCAACGGCAACACAAAGGACATTGATTAAGTTAGTGGAAAAAGAGCGGCTGAAGTGGAGGTGGTTTGCAAATCAGCATGCAGAAATATAGCAAGAGCAGCTGCACCACTACAGCTTAAATAGCATGTCCAATACAGAAGATCGGCCAAAAAGATATGCAGACTGGTATCGGCTGAGCTATCAGCTGACGTGGGCTGGCACTGCAATGAGCTGATCTTCCAAGATCTCCCAAACTAATGTTAGGCTCACTTTTAAGATTTCTATTAATATCCTGCAAAGTACCATCTCATCAAGTCTTAAATCTACTCAAACAAACTGAGTCACTGACTGAATGAGTCAGCATTGCATTTGCTAAATGGCATCTGCAAAGTAATTTCTGCACTCATGGTATCCAGAGCCACAGATTCCCTTACACTGACCACATTTAACAAATGTCCAATGACTGAGCATTTAACAAGGCTATTACTAAACTTAATTAAGGAAATAAATGAGCCATTCCCAAGAACCCGAGTGACTCAAATACCAATCTCATGGTGTCTGGGTAGTTTGCTGATGTCATGTAAAAATAATAACTTTCCCGAGTTATCTTCTATAGTCTGAAAATAGAAAGTTGCACGACTGACTCACCATTTGCTGAAATCATTTCAGATTGAAAGATCATTCAGTTGACGTGTGAACGAGAAAGCCAGATAAGATCTCTCTTTGTTTATGCTTGTTTTTTTGTTTGTTTTTAACTTTGCGTTGTCATTTGAAGAAATGATTAGAAGATGATGTTTTTATTCCAGAAAACAAAACTGAACTATTAAATAGTCTAAAAAAAGACGAAGGTATCCATCTATCTTTTCATCTTCCCATTTCTTTGTGAAAGACGAAGATTTTGACTCCACTCTCTTGCATGTCTCTCTTACTTCGGGAACAGCGACAAACCTGTCAGCTCCATTTGTCCTAATCAGTTCTCAGTAAGATGAGCTGGTTACTGCAATGTCAGTCAGAATAACACTCACAATAGGAAGTAGCACACTGGCAAGATAGGTTTTTGAACAAGCCCCCTCTGCACGACTTTCTACTCAGCTTCACTGTCACTCTTTGACCTTGTTACTGACCTTGACATAGTTTCTACTGCTCTGAATCAGCCTCTTGCTTTAGTATTCCTGATCTATACTTGTTCAATATGTCATTAGAGACTGTGTGCCTCTGAAATCTGCCTTGAATCTCTATAGAGCAGCTTCACACAGTGCAATGTAAAACATGCCATGAGAGCTAAAAGCCAAATGTACACTGTAACTAGCCTAGTTTTAATTTAAAACAAACAAACAAACAAACAAAAACAGCAGCAGTTTTGAATATTTGGTATATTTGATGGCTCCAGTTATTTCATTTGACGGCCTCGCTCCTTTTGAAGAGATAAACACATTTAAAAAAATATAATAATTACTAGTAGAAAGCTAAAGGGTGACACTTATGTCAATTTGAAGCATAGTAGTATTTTTTATTAACTGTAGATGTCTTGATGCATGCTCAATCATCCAGGTAAGTACATATCCAAAAGTTGATTCTGTTCATCTCAACGTAGCGCTTTCAGTGGGAGAAACGTTTCATCACTCATCCAAGTGACTTCTTCAGTCTCAACTGACTGCAGGTTTCCTCAAGCTTATAAACAGTACGTTTGCATAATGACTGAAACTAGCACCACTGAAGGAACAATGGGCTGGGAGGTCAGTTAGCTGAGACTGAAGAAGTCACTTGGATGAGTGATGAAACGTTTCTCCCACTAAAAACGTTACATCCAGATGAACAGAATCAACTTTTGGATATTAACTGTAGATGTTCCTGTAGCTATTCTATAGCTAATTTAACTTTGTAAAAACTTATTGTAGATGGGTGAATGGCACCCCTACCATGACCAGTTAACTTTATGATTGCTTGCTTTCTGTTAAAAAGCTCTTAAGTTTGACCCATACAGTCCTATGTAGAGGCAACTCTCCTTTGTTGGGTACTCTGACAGTGGAGGAAGGTTAAGTTAAGAAAAGGTTAAGATAACGGATAATGCGGATAATTCTCATACCTTCTATCTGTGACAGTGCTAACCTCTGAAGGGTGCTTCATTGTCTGTGACACTGTGTCCTTACACTACATTAAAATCTTCCCTAGAGGAGCTATAACTGCACTAATGACTAGCTGTTATACACTAGGAGTGTCTTAAAATCGGGAAACACTGCTATTGATCAACAATCTGGTCAATCCTGACATAAAATACAGTAATTTTACTGCTTAAAGGTGTTAAAAAATAAATTACTACTTAAAAAGAAAGCAAGCAGCAAAAATGAATCCTAGCTAATCGGCACAAAAGACTACCTTGTTTTAAAAAAAATATTATTAGTATTTTGTTATTATGGTTATATATTGAACCGTTCAATAGCATAATGAGGCTAAAGGGCTGAGAATAATAACCTGGAATCATGAGAAGTTTAGTTGTATCTTATCTTAAGGCAGACGTATTTGCTGTTTGAAAAGGTCATGTGCAAAAGCAGCTAAAAACAAACATTTCAGATGTGATGCAACTTCACAGGAATGTTTCTGAAAATGATCTACGTATAAAGCAACCCTGTCTTTCACCTTGCTGAGAAGTTTCATAGTTTTTAAACCTCTTGTCATTTTTCAAGTCACGGGGTGACACCAAAGGTGAGAGCAAGGCCGTGTGAAGGAAATAATGTGGCGAGCCAATTAATTCCTGCGCTACCATCTCTGATTGCATTTGTGACATCAACACTGCCGCAGTTTGCACCCTTAACCCTGCATCAGTTATGCAAATGGTGGCAATTTCACATGACTGGCAGACCATCTTACTGAAATGAGGATGGGCAAGCAGCAAAAATGAAAAATGGAGGAGGAGGCTGAGACATGGGAGCCACTCAGCCTTGAAATGATTTAAGTGATGAGAAGTTGACTTTGATAAGTTCGCATTTTAATAATGAATACAATGACTGCTTCGGGGCTCCAGTTACAAAGAAGTAGCGCACTCGGCACAAAAAGAAAAAGACCAATGACGCTGATGGTCAGTCCATGTGAGACGAACCTTGAGTTTGTTTCTGAATGCCTTTTGTGTGAATCTGTGTAGATCTACAGTAAATAAGAGACTCCTGGGATGTTTTTAACACCAGAGTTAAAATTGCTTCTAGAATAAAAGGGAGCTTTGGCCTGTTATCCAGGATTTTTCAGATTTTCCAAAATGGCAACTCTGGCATATGCATACATATTTAATGAGGCTTTTGCTTCAGTGCGATTTTAGAGAGAGAGCGATTTCTGCCTACCGTCATTATGAGTGATTGCACTACCTAATGGCATGTTCCAGTTGGATGTGGTAATAATCTGTCTACCCCTGAAGCACCACTGATGTTATTATGATCAGCTGTTGTATATTCAGAACCTGTCACATTATATCATTTAGACTGAGGGTCTTGGAGTTGTGCTAAAACTGACAATTTTTTCATTATTGATCACCCTGGCCTGTGTCTGCAAATAATGTTTAAAAAAAGGGATAGAGTTGCAGTAATATTCACAGACAAATGTATTTTATTCTATTTTGTCTTTTTTCTTTGACGTGATATATTTGAGAAGCTGCAAAAAACTAATTATTCATTTTAAAATAGTTACCAGTTGATCAACTAATCAGTTGATTGACTAAATGCCTGAGCTGTGGTTTAGGGTTTGCTAATATCAGAGTATATTTAGAAAAAACACTCCATTTCCTTTCAGGTAAATTTTGGCAGTAGTGAGACTTCAACAAGAATTCTCTGGTATACTGGTGTGCATCCATGCACATCACTTGTGAATTATTTGATTAATACTAAGACGGTTTCTGGTCACACGTTTTTTGCCAGTGGTGCAACTTTTTAAAAGAAAGATGTAAATAAAATACCAAAATCAGATTTAACCTCCTAGGACCTGGTGTCCACACATATGGACATCACATTTTGGGTTGTATAGACAAAAATATTACATTTTGCTCTACAAGGGCCTGATATCCACTTACGAGGACGTTATACTGCCACTGTTCTATCCAAATTTAAAGTGAATGTCCTCATATTTGGATCTCCTTTTTCTCAGAAACAAAAATTAGGTAAAAAAAAATAAAAAATCTGGTAATTCTTTGTTTTTACATTCATCAGGTCGCAATCAGCCCAAATAGCAAAGAGAAATTAAAAATGCATGCCATGAAAGAGTTTGGGTCTTACGAGGTTTATGCACTTCCATCATAAAATATCATACATTAAATGACTAACCACTTCAAAAATAATACACCATGTGCATGGATCTATAATATGCAGACCATGTGAGCAAGCAGTTTGTGACAAACAATAGAGAGAACACTAAATACCAAATTATCACAGGATATTACAGTCACTGGGAATTCATTGTTTTCCATTTCAACTCCACTGAGTAATTACGTATTTTTAAAAAAACTGCACATGACAATAGCACTTTCACATATATTGCATTAGTAAGCCTTTGCTCACTTACACTTTACATCTGTTTTTGTTTCTCTTTATTCTGTTTGCTGCGGGCAAAGTGATTAGCAGTTAAAGTTGAAAGTTGACTCATACCTTTTACATGTCCAGGGAAATCTCTGGTTTGTGAAGATCTAATAGGCTGTAATGAGCAAGCCGTCCCTCTCTCAGTACCACGCTCATTGGTAATGAATTGCTCAAAGGAATAGGTCATCTCTTACTGTCTGTAAGATTTACTACTGTCCATTTCAACTTGAGCCAGTAGAGGACAAAGGAGCGTTTCACCCCCCTCTCTCATCGTCTATTATGAGTTTATTCAATGCTGTACATTATGTGCCTACATATAATTCAATTCCCTTTGGCCACAACTCAAGAAAGGATTTCTATTCATGGGCTGGAATATGATATTCAGTAAAATGTAATAACCTTTGCTGCTCCAGTGTCCTGAAATGGACAATCTCAAAATGTCACTCACAGAGTCTGCACTTTTATTTTCTTCCTTCTCGCAGTCTTTCTTTTGTCCTTCCCTTTCCTGCTTTTTTTCTGTTCCACCAGAAAGTCATTATATCCTTGCTTCACGCTACTGTTATATTGATTTCTATCACCTTTATTATTACAAATAATAACCATTTCTCCTTTTCATTTCTCATTTTACCCCCTTGCCTCGCTCCATCTTTCTTTCTTTTACAAACAAGTCAATTACACAAAGTGGCTGCATTCAGTGACTCTACACGGCATGTGCTTTTCACATAATGCCGTATACGTTTCGGTAATGTAAGAAACTAGAAGTTAATTTTTGCCCTATACAGCTTGATTTGCTTTGACGCTGTTGTGTACTTGCTCCTCAATGTCAACAAAGGATACAGCATCTTCTCTGAAAGCCTTTGAAACAAAGCTCAAAGTAAGTTGAGTCAAAACTTTTCTGTTTTTGTTACCACCTCAAATAGATTCAAGAGGCCAGAACATTACTGAGCCATAGATAAAGATAAGGAACATCTAATTAACTTATTAACTTTTTGTTCTTAAAAAAAAGAGCAAAAAAGCAAAAATACAAACAAAATAAAAACACATGTGATCAGACTCAAAGTAGACGTATCAACCAAAGCACTGAAAAATAATTTGCTTTTTTTAAAGGAGAATTTACAGATTTTACATTTCAGACATTTTTGTGCATTGCTTATAATTTCCCGCCTTTATGTTTCCATCTGCTACATTTATTCTTGCAGAGCCTGCACTCGGCAAACTGACAAAATCACAAGCACATACTCCAACACACATCTTGTGAACAAGCGACACAATTTACTATGTTAATGGACTTAAATGCCATGAGTCTTTCTAAATGTCAGTGCACTCGATTTTAACATAAAGTAAGTGAGGCAGGTGCAGAATGGATCCATATTACTCCAGCTCAGTGTATTTTGTGCTCGTAAGCAGTCAAATTTCTAATCAGCAAGACAGAAACTTTCAGATTTGTTTTTTTGTCTGTTATCATTATGGAATTAAATCAATTCAAGCATAAAAACTTGGGCTCAAACAAAATCAGTTCCCCCTTCTGTGCTGTTGGAGCAGCAAATTTCCCTTTACAGCATGACAGATTACAGTCTTGCCTTATGTTTTACCCATGCTTATTGAACTTCTACATCTTTGCATAGCCTTAATGAAATATCTATTGTTGTCGTTTTGTCAGCCCTGAGAGTGGGAAAGTAGGCTCTTACAATTACTTTAGAACAATTTAGAAGATGAGTGCAAACATTTTGTGTGGCTTCTGTTGCATCTTATCATTCATTCATTCATTTGGATCCACTAAATTTTAACTTAACTCTACCTTTTTTAGTATTTAGCACCATTTACAAGTAAAAATGCACTCTTGAATGTTTTATTATTGGAACAAAGATACAAATTTTTTCCTCAACAAGTATAAACACACAGGGATAACTACCCCCAAAAAAATCAATTCTAAGTATTCGTAATTAAAGAGTATTTCTGTGTCTTGTGTTGTTAAGTTTCTATTCACAGGAGTTTGCCACAATGGACAAATCTGCATATTTGATTTGACAGATTGTGATTTGTGTCTCCTGTGACTCTTAAACCAGGGATCTTGTATGTTGGTGATGAACAGATTTAAATTAAATATGTAATTAAAAAAAAACATGCTCTATGTCATTTACTGGTGAACCAGTCATTTTAGCACAAAAAAAACACTTGAATTTTGCCTTTCTAACTAAACATTTATTCCCTGAAAAACTAGAAAAACAATTCTCGACTGCATCAAATCACAATCATAAAAATGCACAATTCAGGATATGACACAGTAGCCAGCAGCTACAGGAGGGAGGGGTGTGGGTGGCATTTTCCAAGCAGAGGAGTTGCCACAGTGGGCGAACTGTGATCCCTAAAGGGAAAATTTCACAGCATCTCTGAGATGATGTAAAGGGTTAACACTCGGCTCTTTGCTTTCATCTTAAAAATGATGCTGTTGCTGTTCAGCTTTGAAGGACTTATCATGTCACTCCCCCTCCTCCCCGTGTTATATGTCAACCTCAATATGTTCTCTCATTATATACCTACATGTGTTTTCATGTGTGTGGGCACCTGGACATGCGAGTTTTTTTTTTTTTTTGAATGTTTTGTACTAATGAGGAAAGAATATATAAACACAAGTGGAAGGCCGATCAGAAATACATTTGTACTTTCTCAAGGTTTAAAGCAACTGTTAAGGTGCCGCCAAATCCTTGGCACGCCTGAACAGACCAAAGGGCCAAATCTAAACTAAATTGTCCTTCCTTGTGTTCACGGTCTTTATAACCGCTAGTTCAAGATTTCATAATTAATTCTTTAAAATTGAACTTCCTTGCTGAACAAACTTCCCGCATTCACACATTTATCTAAACTGTCTGCATCACTCTGTCACCGCTGCTGTTGCTCTTTTCAGTTTTATGTTATTTCTGTTCATGTTACAGCCACCTCTTTTATTATCTTCATGTCGCCTGTCAGGCATGGGGAGCAAGACAAAGAACAAGATGAAACAGCAATAATAACACCATATACTGATTCTGTTTAGGTATGTTCCTTTTCACTGCTAGGCTCTTGATGCCTTTGGGGGTTTGATGAACTCACTCACTACATACAATAATAATAAAAAGGCATGCGTGCATACAGTACATGTGTGTGTGTGTGTGTGCATGGACACAGTGCCTTGAAGGGTTCTCAGTAGCTTGATCCCCTGATTCATAAACTCGAATAAACACACAGTCTTACATCATTTTATGGAGTGTGTCTATGGGGACAAAAAATGACACATTTCCTGGACTCAAATATCAAAGGGTCTTTTGAGCTCTCTGTTCAAAGTGCTGCTTTCAACCTTTATCTCTATCATGCTTACACGATATTAAACATCTATCACAAGTTAGCACACGAGTCCAGCTGTAGTCAGGCACAATCGATAGGTGTGTCATTATAGCTAAACTCATTTCTCACCGCTGCGCTGTGCCTTTAAGTTGCCGAGATGAGGATGAAATTTGGAAATGTCAAAGTGAGCTTTAAAAGCCAGAAATATCACCTTTGAAGTAATTGTTGGGTCATTGGCATTCATCAATAACACCTTCAGACTCCCCAGTGCTATATTACAGCCATTTTTTGCTGTAGGCCAGTGAATATATGTCTCATTCGACTTTTAAGGTGGCACTGTTCTGAATGCCAGTTTTTTGGGGGCCTGTTGATAAAGTGAGCAAATTCTTTCATTCCTTCAGCTTACACTCAATCCTTCACATTTACTATTAAAACAAAATATGATCTTGAAGCTTTACATTTTTTAACTCGCAGCAGCGCAGCAGTACGTTTAAGGGATTAGACCTCTGTGGGTTATTTCCACTATGGATTTCTTATGGCCACTTAATGTAAAAATTATATCAGTAAATATTCTGTATAACTCACTACCTCCAGAAAATGCATGTGGAGGTGTATCCCTTTAAGAACTGGTGCAATTCTTTTAGATCCTTCTTACTTCAGAGCTACATATCTCATGATGCATCCAGGTCCAGAAGGAGAATTGCACAAAGTGGCAAGGAACTACAAACAGAAGTTGGCACTAATGCAGCTAGAAACTGTTTGCCAACCGACACTACACAAAAAAACAAGAACGCAGTGCTAACTACTCAGTGTTGATGTGGTACCTGTGTGGTGCAATAGCATTAGATGCTGCAGTACAAACAGGAGAAACATGCAGAGCTCAGTCGTCAAAAATTCGGCTTGGAACTCGTTGATAAATAAATAAACAAATAAATAAATAAAAATGAGATGAAGTCCAAACTCCAAGCCAGGAAACTCTAGAGTAAGACATCTCAACTATACAGAACTTGTATAGTTGTTGAATATTTGTTGAATATTTCCTAGTGAATAACATTGTGGTTAAATAGCAAACAGGCTTATCTATATATCTTAGGAAGGGCAGTGAGTGACTTTTTTTTTAACTTCTCTCCACCTTTAACAGTGTTTATCTTTTTTCTTTTGTTTTATTATCATCTAGTTATTGTCACTCATGGCCATAGTGGCTGCTGTTAAGCTTCAATTTTAATGGGCCTCAAAATGTCCTCCTTCCTGCAACTATTCTGTACTTCTCCCTCCCTAGCCCAACTCCTGCAGGCTATTATTTTCTCACAAAAGGTAACTGCATTGACACAAATCCTTTCTGAAACATTCTGTATTCCTTGAGTGAAAATAGGATGCAATAAGGCTTTCTATATGCTTTTTTCTTTTTGGTGACCTCAACTAAACAGTGCATCAGTTTATGTGGTTCAAATGGTTATTTAATTTGCTTATTCACATGAGAAATTTTTAATTCCTCTGGAATTCTTTTGATGCTTTCTAAATAGTTCAGCACTACTTGGGGAAAAGGGGAAGTTCTGTACATGTTAGTATTTATGAAACCCTTTTTAAATTCCATTGGGCAAACTCAAAAAGGCTTCTTCCTGAAGACCTCATGTTTTCATGAGATTTCTTCACCCTTTTTCATAGCGAATGCAAAGCAATTCATCTGCCAGTAACACGGCCAGCACCTCCTGTCTTAAACATGAAGGTGTTATTTCTTTCCAGTCTACGGTTTTGATTTTAGAGACAGATATTTAAAAAATAGTTAATTACAGAACCTGAGAGACAATAAATCTATCATACATGCCTCTATTTATTTAAAGTTAAAACTTGCAGAATTGTTCCAGCCATCTATTAAAAAGCTAAGAAGGTAGACTTTTTAGATTTGGTAACTTTTTACAGTTTTCTCACACATTTATATTTGTCTTTTTTTTTCCCCCTTGTATTTGAATCGATTAAAAATCCAATTTACCAATGAACCTTTCTGCTTTTTTTTCTCAGCCCATGACGTAAAAAGAGGCGAGAAACGCGCTGGAATAGTGCATCAAGTGTGAAGCTGCAGAAGGTAGACTGGTTCAAATGGATTTTGGAGTCAGTATCAAATGGGAATCCATTTTGGTGATAAGTCCGATTCCTGCCTGGGGAGCTGGCATCATCTCCCGCTCTCTTGTCAGCATGCTTCAGCAGCCGCATCCTGTGCTCTGAGTAATATGACACAGACACAGAGAGACCGAGTTAACACACACTGAAAAGATACTAGGAGAGGCAAGGACAGAGATACTGATGCGAGGAGAGGAAGACAAGTCGGGTAAAGATACTCTGCAATGAGGAGAGCGGAAGAACAGACACAGATGTACAACGGCAGACAAACCCCTCGTCCGTCACTAAATCATGTTTGTCATTCTCACAGAGAGAAGAAGAAAGAGAGTGATGCCTCGTCCCAAGGGGAGCTGTGACTGTTACTCCTTGATGTTTTCCAGACTCTACAGTATATCCTGTATTTATTCATGCTCCCTCTCTGAGCATTATTATTCCTGTATTTGCTTAAATGGGCGTGGATGCTGTAAGCATTCTTGCCATAGCAATTTAAATCTAAGACATTTTCTTTAGCAAATTGTGCAATTCCAACAGCCAGGAGGTGGACACGCAAACATGAAAAACTCTGAGAGGCTACAAGCCGTCAGACAATCACATGCTATGAACAAACCGCCACTTAATCAAAACAATTTTGAAGAGAAAACAATGACAAACAATATAATTATAACCCGAACTGCCACTTTATTACAGACAACAGAACGAGCCCACATACTTTAACTCTGCATGTGAACTAGACCGGTGAATCTGTTGAACGAATATCAATTGTTATCTTGTAAATATGCCTGTATCAATCAGGTGTGCAAGAAATTACAGTGCTGGAATTACAAGCATATAAGTTTGTAAACTGCAGTCAGTTTGGTCTAATGATCACATCCAGCCACAGACCAACTTTTCATTTTGCAGTTAAATTGCAGTCCACACAATGGCAGAGGTAGACTTATCATATTTCACCAAATCTGGAAATGCAACCTATTGACAATGAGAAAATGTGCATTTTGTTTAAGGATTTGTATTACATTTAAGTGTTAAGTGTAATAAAACTGACCAGCAATGACACATTTTCTATTTTATGTGTTTTCCAGCTTCTTAAATTCATGGTATGGTTGTGTCATGACCAATCTGAGAGGTCAAAACCCAAGGATATGTAAATGCTACTGTTTTTCTGTCACTCAGAAACTACTGTTTCAGCCTTAGATGTAGATTTCAGACCACACCCGACCCCAGTATTAATGGCATAATAAAAACAAAACAAAACAAAAACACATTAAAGAAGCAGAAGAATTATTGAAGTATTTTAAAATCCAATATTTTGAGTTGTATTCAAACTTAAACTAAAGTTTTGAGGCTGCAGTTAGCTTGCATTGCATTCTGTTTAAAGGTGTTCCTGTTATTTTGTCCATCCTGCTGTACGTTCCCACCGGTGCTGTCAGAGTACAAGCCCCTCCAAACACCCTTTCTCTCTCTTTCTCGTTAAACCAGCATCTGCTGAGGTAAGAGGCCTGAAACCCCCAACCACACACGCATACACACAGACCCACACATACTCACACTTCACCCCCTCCCTTTCTTTGCAGTCTCTCAAGCTTGCCATCTGCCACAGAGTTGGACAAGACCCCACTAATATGGCAGCCACACGCACACACATACACACGCATTACGAGCTTCCACCCTTATTTCAAATCCTCACAACCGCTGAAAAAAACTGCAGGGACACACATGATCGCACACGTATACACACACTCGTGGTCACACGCTATACAACATTAAGTTAGGCATGCTGCATTTTTAATCAGAAGCCCCCACGAGCAACACAGCTTGCAGGGTCATAATGGTTTTGAGACAAACCCTACCCCACTGCATAGAGCTGGTGAACTCCTCCCCTCTTCTGTGTGACTGGCCTGGAGAAGAGGATAGAGGGAGGACAGAGGGACAACAGTGGACTCTAATTACTCCTCTGTGGCTATCTGGCTCCTCCAGCATTTTATTTCAGGAGTTACGGGAGACAGTGAGAGAGAAAGAGGCGAACAGAGAGGAAAGACTAGGATGCCACGAACAGACAGAGACTCGTGCCGATTGAACATGAGGCATCACCCTGTGGCTCTCCCTCAGTCTCTTCTCTTCTTTCCATCTCTGCTTGTTGTACATAATGCCCTCTCGTACTCACTGCAATTGTTCATCACCCCTCAGTTATCCACAGTGAATAATAATGTCTCCTCTTGGAGAGAAAGAGGCAGAGGAGCAAGCCTAAGGCAATGCATTCTGATGGTCTAAGCGTTCCCCAGTCACCCTGGGCAAAATCAACAGTGCGGTAGGAAGGGAGCTAGGATGTCCTGCATCCATATTCTCTGGGTGTTGCATTTGTTTGTTTTGTTTTTCTCATTATTTACAATCTGTATCACCCAAGCCAAACTGTAAATATACACAGAGACAGGGCGAGAGACAAACTCTGGACAACGGGGACGCTGCCGTTGTCTTTCACAAATAGACCCAGGCGAATTAGCAACATTATGTCTTCTCTGTGGGGACATTTGCTCTCGCCTGCCCCTGCCATGCCGCCATCATCATCACTGTCACCCGGACGGAGCCCGTGGAGGGGCAGAGCCACTTGAGGAAAGCTTCTTTCCTGGTGAAGCTAAAGTTGAATAGACAGCTGGGCCCCGCTCCAGAGTCTCCAGCTATTGCTTCTCCCCAAGACAAGAACTAACAGACTTAAAAACTCCTTTGTCCCACACGCCATCAAACTGTTTAACTCCTCTCTGGAGGGGAGAGGGAGGGGAAACAGGAGGACAAAGGAGGGGGGAACAACTAAGCTGTAGTGCCTCTTCACCTCACTGTACAATACCTTGTGCAATACTTTTTGTAAATAGTCAACAGTGCAATAGACTCAATACTTGAAATGTGCAATTCACTTGTATTTTTATTTTTTATTCCTATTTATTCTATTTATCCCCTTTGTATATTTTATTTATATTTGTCTCTGTATTTATATATGTGTGTGTGTGTGTGTGTGTATATATATATATATATATATATGTATATATATATATATATATATATATATATATAACAATTCTGTAACTGTAACTTCGGTCGTTGCTGTGCTTTTTGGAAGTCGAATTTCCCAGAGGAACCCACCCGAGGGATTAATAAAGTTCTATCTTATCTTATCTTATCTTATCTTAAAAAGGCTGCTCAGTTCACAGCAGCCAGCCACAATACATTTCTTTCTTTCTTTCTTTTTATGAGAGCCCATTCAGTTTGCTTCTAATTTATTTTGCCAGGTTCCCCAAATAGACTTGAATCTGTCATCTGCACCAGGCTATGGTTGACTGACAGAAAAATTGTGACTACAATTATTTGGTTAGATTGCGGAGCTGGGGCACAGCGGAACAAATGCATATTTGATCACTTTCTTATAATAAAAAGTCTTTTTTTTATCCATATCCTACAAGCCAATAAAATCTTTTATAACCAAGCCATATGCAGTATTACGGTCCTGCTGTAATAGAAGCCATTAAGGACACATTATTTGATTCACTGTGTCTTTCGCTTGCCTGTGCCAATGTAGGATGAAATGGGCCATTCTAATCCTCATTAACATAGCTAATTTCACATAAGAGAAAGTTGATAGTGGGTGTCAAAACCATTCAAAGGTCACCCAAGCAAGCTACACCATTTGACAGATAAGTATATCCATGTGCCCGTGGCTCTCTGTATGTATGTTTGAACATTTATTCCATTTGTACGTGCCGTTTCAGTTGAAGCAGGGTAACCTCCTCTGATACATTTGAGAAATAGGCAAAGCAGACAGAACAGTGCCTGATAACATGGATAAAACTGTCAAAGCTAGCAGATGATGGTTGATCATGCAGACAGGAGCAAGGATGGGACAAAAACAAGAGAGCAGAGATATGCAGGAAAAGGGCATCAGACATTCATCCTCCCCTGAAGGCCTTAAGTGCTACAGCTAACCTTTGGTCGAAGGGATGAAAAGGGGGAAGAAAATGTCTAACATGGGGACGAAAGGACAAGTCTGACATTAAAAGCACAAAAAGTGCATTCACGTGACCTTTAAAGGGGTCAGATAATTGAACATCAAACTCTTCAGGCCAGCTGTGTTTGGCTGCGTGACACATGTGTCTGCATACATTAGTGGAGAAAGATCATCCAGATGGCTGGGTGATAAATCAATAACAAAGGCATGTTTGAGCTAGGCTCTTACACGACCTCTTTATTTGCTGATTTGCTGATGTACGGATCAAAAAAATGTCTTGGCAGGTGTAATTTCGCACACATGTTGATTACACAGCTTTTTCAGCTTTCTGTATTACACATTTATCTGTATCCTTACAACAAAAATAAATCCAGGTGCCAGGCGATTAATTAAATGTCTTTGACTTTTATATTTTTAAGGCATGCTCTTCTAGAGGAAACTGTATGAACTGGCACTTCTTGTATTTAGAAAAATATGTATATAAAATTAAAGGAAAGTGTGCATCAACTATATCAGCAATAGCTCCACAACCATGTGCTTACAAAGTTTAGGGTTAAAGAAAAATGAGAAGTTTGAGCAAGCGTCCACGTAAGCTGCTGAAGTAATATAGAAGTAAATACTGCAAACCGTAGATACTTACTCAGTCACTCTCCTACTGGCGGTGATGCTAGCCACAATGACACTCTCTGGTCTTGGGGTGGCCACAGCCTTGAAAGTCCCTTTCCAAAACTTCTCAAAGAGCTGCTTCTCTTCCAGCTGGAAGGTGGTAGTGCTTCCCTGAGATCCCAGGGACAGCGAGGCGCCACAGGGACCAAGCTGGAGTGAACGTGGGGGCTGCATTTCTGCTTCTTCGCTCCAAACTGAATCACCTTCAGTCACTCACCCGACAGTCTCCCTTCACTCTCATACAAACGTGCGCACACACGATACTGGTTGTTGCTCAGGAACTGTCCAAGTACTGAATCAAACCGAGCAGAGTGCAGCAGATGCTTTGCTCCGTCTTCTCTTCTCACAGCAGCAGGTCAATGTGTCAGAGCGTCTGTCTGCTCTTCACTCTTGAGCGGGAGCGTGCGGAGAAGGACAAAAGCTGACCCTCTCCAACTAGAGACCGGGTATTGTTCTCCCAGATGAGGAGGGGTAATGGAGATTGTGTTTCTCTCTCCGCCTCTCCTCTTCTGTCACATCTGCTGCTCTTTGGGATGGGGTCTGGGTTGGGTTTGGAAGCCAGAGCGCTCCTTTTTTTCCCTTTCGGCAGCTTCACACAAAATTAGGCATTCCTTGACAATAGATGGAGCATGCTTCAGTCGTGAGAAGTGAGAGACCTTGTGCTTTTCTTGCTGCTAGAGTGCAGCGTTTTAGTGTAGAGATAATTGTGCGCCCACGCGCACAGGCTGAGGGTTGAGCGGGTGTCGAGGCAAGTGTTGCGGCGTGTCTGAGGGCAGGCGTATCTGTAAGTTGGAGAGTGGGTATGCCAGAGTGTGTGAGTGAAAATCGAGTGAGAAGCTCAGCTGAGAGTGGGTTGTTTTGTGTCTCTCAGCATGTGACGTCAAAATTGGGGGCTGGACACTGAGTAAAGGGGACATCCTCCGTCATCCTCTCTCACTCCCTCGCTGTGGTACTCTCACTCTTCTAAACCCTTGATTAGATTCACTTTTCATTTTTTTTTCTCTCTCGCTCCGTTTCTTTTAATCTTTCTGTCTCTCTGCTTGTATTTCTCCTTTCCTCTCTGTCTTCCCTCCATCTTCCTTTTCCCTGTGATTTCTATTAAATACATTTTGGGGGGTTTTAAACCTACAAGAACTAATCAGTTAGACCATAAACAGAAAATAAATCCAAAATTGTTCGTAAATAATTAAAAATGAATTATTAAGCTCATTTAGTATAGTTTTAGTCTTGGACTCCACCAGAGTAACTTTACAAATAATCCTAACGTATTTTATACTGAGCCTTGCTGTAGCCCCTGAGTTTACCCACTGTCAGCATTTGGTAAATGGCAAATAGACTGATATAAATATATAGAACAATTTTCTGTTCTAACTGAGCACTTAAAGCACTTTTTACCAAAAGCATGAATGTGTTTCTATAATCTTTTGTATTTTGAACATGTAATTACTGATATATCTACTAGTTTTTATTATGTTGCAAACAGTGTAAGTCTGTCTTTCTTATCCTCTTCCTTTGTGGGACACACACACACAGAGACACACACACACACACACACACACACACAGACGATTGTCTCGTCAGTATCTTGGACAAAAGGCCGAGGTAATCAACATAATAAAAGGCCTGGCTCAGTGAGGACCAGCCAGAGCATGTGGCTGACACAAACTTCCCCTCGGGGGTTTAAGCTTTTTCCCTACCGTCACTTACCTCCTCCTCTCCTCTTTAGTCTACTTCTACACGACACAGAGCACAGAGGCACAACTCAACAACCCCCTCCCCAGCTCTCCCTTCTTTCTTCGCTCTTCTCTTCTCCACTCTGTCTCTAATGCTGCATATCATCTGCTGGTTGCCATTGCTGAGGACTCTGGAAATCTTCGAGGGGATTACAGACTACTACAGGGATGCCACCCTGTTTATGCTACAACAGAAAACTCAGTGTAATACTTTAAAGGATATATCCTATTTATAGACTTTTGGAATTGCTTGCAGACTTTAATGTGATAGAGCAAAGCTCACTCATGCACCAACAGCTTTTATGTACACAAATTTAACTTTTATTACTATGCTTTTTCCTCAATATTTTCAAATTTTTAGCAGTATATATATTTCCAAGGAATTTAAGATGGTGTTTACAACATTACTAAGATGTTTCATTTGAGCACATTAGACAAGGACTGATGGGGTTGTATAGTGGTAAGCAAGAGGGTCCTGGTTTGCACCTGCTGGCAATCTCGGGCTTTTTTGTGTGTTCCTTCTGTGTCTGTGTGGGGTCACTTTGGGTTCTCTAGTTTCCTCTTCTAGTCCGAAGACATGCATGTTAGGTTAAGTGGTGATTATAAATTTCGTTTGGGTGTGAATGTGAGTGTGTATGGTTGTCCATCTCTCTGCATCAGCCATGTGAGCCTGGTTCTGCCGGAAGTTTCTTCCTGTTAAAAGGAAGTTTTTCCTTCTCACACACCATCCGCTCCGAGCTCCCTGACCTGCACTCAATCTACAGCAGGCGGTGCTGGACCAAGGCCAGGAAGATCGTGAAGGACCTCAGCCATCCCAACAACAGACTGTTCTCTCTGTTGAGGTCAGGAAAGCGATTCCGCTCCCTGAAGACCAACACAGAGAGACTGAGGAGGAGCTTCTTCCCGCAGGCGATACGGTCTCTCAATCACACCACCACACAGTACTGACCCACACATATGGTTCTTACACACACACTGGACTTTCTGGACTTTGTTTTTGCACAACACTGGTCACTATATTCTTCATTTCCAGTTAATACTTGTACAGCTGCTGTTATTGTGTATATATTTATTTATATTTAGATTTCTTCATACATTCTTATATAGTTCTATATTGTGTATTGTGTATTTTGTTGTACAGTTATTTTATTTTCAACTTTAATTTATATATTTTATCTTATTCTTCCCAGTTAAATTTACCCTTCATTCTAATTTGTGTTGTACAGTTATTTCATTTTTAACCTTAATTTATATTCTATTCCTTCCTAGTTAAATTTACCCTTTTTAATTTTTCATATTTATTTCCTATCTTATTCATAGCCTTTTCCTTTTTTGTTTTCTTTAGGTCACGAGCAGTTGTCCAAGCATTTCACTACATATCGTACTGTGTATGACTGTGTACGTGACAAATAAAATTTGAATTTGAATTTGAATTTTGAATTGAGAGACTGCCATCCTACTGATCTATCCCTGTTATGACTGGTGGGATAGGCCCCAAACATCCTAAAATGAATAAGTGCTTATATATACGCAAATTGTAAATAAATTGTACAGTTCTTATTCCATGACGCATGACAAAACTGAAATAAATACAGAAAAATAGCCCTTTTGTGTTCCCTTTTGAACTTTACTGTGGAAGATTTTATATTTATAATATAAAGAATTTGGTAAGGTTTCTTTGCAGACAGGCTTAATTGTCCAAAGTTAACTTTGCATTTTAGAGTTTCAATAGTTCACTAGATATCTATTTACTCTTCTCTTTGGATACCACTTCATTTGAAAATCTAGGTGTCAAATCCATTCACACAGCTGATTTCAGATTCCAAATTAATCTGCTCTGCTTGCCTCTAACAAGGTGTTTCGCTCTAAGCTGTGAACAAGATGTCATAAACACAAGTTTTGTCTCGCTGTGCTGACTACATTGTCGTGTGAGCCTTCCATCTTTTCTCTGATCAAGAGTTGTAGGCATAGGTGGGAAATAATATCCCTGCCTCCTAATAGGTATGCACAAAGACACGGTGCTGTACCTCGTCTGGATTAATAATGCATATATTAGCTGATAACACAAAACCTTGATGTATAACAACGTCAGAGACTTAATGATAAGTGGCTGCTTCATCAGTGTGCTTTGCATAACGATGGAGCAGAGGCACTCTCAAATCAAACCAGAGGGCACAGACAAGCAGGTACAGCAAAACATAGAATATGTTTCATTTATGGTCGGGAATATCAAACAGCTGTTTCTGCCGTAAGATGATGTTAAGGTTATATTGGAGGGCTGTGCCGAGGGCAGAAGGTTGGGTTTCCTCCTGCAGAGTGTTTTTATGAAGTGCTTTTGCTAGCAGTGGTTTTATATGAAAAGCTCAGCTGAAGGACACTAAGCTGTTGCAGAAAAAGTCATTAATTTGTGTAAAGACAATAATTTCATGCTTTAGCCTTGATGTTATAAAGGAATGAAGTGATAATAATTGATTTTAAAATGTTACATGACATCGCATACATCTAAGAGACTTTGTACAATGCTGTGCTTAGTGCATTTATGCTCAACCATCAACATAACATCAAAAATGAAATAATTACAATTATTTAGCTTTTCTTTGCATCTAGCTTTTCAACAACATCTAGCTTCTTGTCATCTCTTTAAGCCTTTTAAAAAAGGCAGCTGAACAATCATCTGTAATTTTCTGGGTTAGTTGATACACAACCGGAGCTAAACAAAAAGTGAATCCACTCAAAGTGAAGCACATAGTATTTATTTATTTATTGTCATTGTCAAGAACAATGAAATTGCGTTTGGGGCTTCCATACAACCCAAAAAAAAGAAGAAAATAATAAATACCCCTTAAAACCCAAGTGTACATATTTAACCCAGTGTGACTCCAATGCAATAAGACAATCCTTAGCAATAATGTTCGTAGAAATTCAGACAGAGACCTGAGAAACATGACAAAATACAACAATGCAACCCATTCAATATTATTGTACTGTGAGATATGATATCAGATATGATAGTTATCTATTTAAGAAAGGGGGGGGGGCAGGAGGGGGAAGAGAATAAAGATATGATGCACCAATGCAGACCAGTTCATTGCTATTAAGAAGTTGGATATGGTTATTGTCCGTGAGAGGGGGGCAGAGAGTTCAGGAGCCTCACAGCCTGTGGATACAGGCTGTTGGCCAGTCTGGATGTTCTGGCCTGTATAGACCTGTACCTTCTCCCTGAGGGCAGCAGATGGAAAAGGTGGCGCACAGGGTGATGTTGGTCCCGCAGGATACTGTGCACCCTCCTCAGACAGCGAGTGGGGAAGATATTACTGATCTCTGGCAGACTTGTTCCAATAATTCTGCCAGCTTCTTTCACCACCCGCTGGAGTGCTTGCTGATCGGCCTTGGTGCAGCTGGGGAACCACACTAGAAATCCATACGTCAGAACGCTGCTGATGGCACAGTTGTAGAAGTTCAACATCAGAGATCTGGGAATGTGTGCGCTCCGCAGTCTCCTCAGGTAGTAGAGGCGCTGTTGGGCCTTCCGTGCAACTGAGGTGATATGGTTGCCCCAGGACAGGTCCTCGGTCACAGTTACCCCCAAGAATTTAAAACTGCTCACCCTCTCCACCGCCTCACTGCCAATGAAGAGAGGCAGATGGTTGTTATGACCCCTCTTCCGGAAATCTACAATGATCTCCTTGGTCTTTTTGGTGTTTAAGACCAAGTTATTGTCGTGGCACCATGACTCTAGTTGTTGCACCTCTGTCCTATAGTTTGTCTCATCATTGTTGGATATAAGTCCGAGCACTGTAGTGTCATCTGCAAACTTAACAATGAGATTGGACGCGCAGGAGGAAATACAGTCATGGGTGAAGAGAGTGTATAGCAGAGGGCTCAGAACACACCCCTGAGGGGCACCGGTGTTGACCACAAGGGTGGAAGAGGTGTTCTTACCCACTCTGACACTCTGTCTACGGTTAGTGAGGAAGTCCACAATCCAGTTGCACAGAGAGGAGTTAAGTCCCAGTTGGTGGAGTTTGGGACGGAGTTTGTATGGCCGGATGGTATTAAAAGCCGAGCTGTAGTCTACAAAGAGGAGCCGTGCATAGGTGTTCCTGTGTTCCAAGTGCTTCAGTAATGTGTGCAGCACTGTGGCGATCGCATCCTCGGTTGACCGGTTCTCCCTGTATGCAAACTGGTGCGAGTCCAGGGATGGTGGAAAAGCAGCTCTGATGTGTTTAATGACCAGTCTCTCCAGGCATTTGGCGGGAATGGGGGTGAGTGCCACAGGTCTGAAATCGTTCAGACATGTGACATTTGACTGTTTTGGGATGGGAACGATGGTTGCTGCTTTGAAACAGGATGGTACCAGTGAACAGGACAACGAGGTGTTATATATAGAGGTGAAGACGTCCGCCAGGTCCGCAGCACAGTCTTTTAGCACCCGGCCCAGCACTCCATCCGGCCCGGCCGCCTTCCTGGTGTTAATGCTCCGGAACACACGCCTCAGCTCATGAGTGCTCAGGACCGGAGCAGGGTCGGTTGAGGGGAGAGGGGACAGGACAGGGTCGGTGTTCTCCCTGTCAAAACGGGCATAAAAGAGATTTAGATCCTCAGCCAGAGTAGAACTGTCGGCTGAGGGTGATGGTGTTCTCCTTTTGTAGTCCGTGATAGCCCTGATGCCCTCCCAGACCTGCCTTGGGTTTGTGTTGTTCTCAAACCTGGCCTCGATACGCCTCCTGTGCTGCTGCTTGGCAGTCTTGATGCCTCTTCTCAGGTTGGCCCTGGCAGCACTGTATGCCTCCTGGTCCCCGGATTTGAAAGCGTTGTTCCTTGTTCGAATAAGTTGTTGAACTCCGTGTGTCATCCAGGGTGGATTATTAGGGAACACACGGAATCGTTTCCAAGTTGTTACATTGTCCACACAGGTACTATTTGAGTTTTTCAAAAGAAGCCGAGGAAATACTTGAAAACTTATTGGTGAGGCTGAATGGTTTTCAGATTTCAAGCTGACAGTAATTGCAGTTGTTAGAATAGACGAATTCATCTTTTTTAAGTCAAAAAGAAACAGGCACGACAAATTGCTCACAAATGCAACATTACTTTTTCTTTATCAATAACAATCAAGCTTTCTTTTTGTGGCACTTCTGCATGAAGTGAAAAAAAAAACAGAAGCAAAGATTCACCTTTTATTTCAAAGCCTCGGCCATATTTTCTTTTCACAGCATTGTTCTGTTTCTCCATCTTCAATTTCAGCATGCACACCTCCACATTACTTCAAGAGAAATCAAGTACTGGTATTATCTGGGGATGGGCTGTCACCACAGCACTCAGAACAGAGCCTACTTTTAAAAAAAAAGGTTTTCAGGAGACATCACTGTATTGCATTTTTCATTTACTGTCACTGCTTTAATTTGCTTTGGTTTTAGTCACACAGACCTAGAGGCATGTCAGAAACCTACTGGCAACTACCAGTACCAGTCAACATGTAAATTAATCAGAATGGTTTTTTGTATGTAATTTGTATAGTATATTTTTTTTCTCTCATTTCTTTTCTAAATGTACTTGTATATTGTTCACATGTTGAAATAAATTACCAATCAATCAATCAATCAATCAATCAATCAATCAATCAATCACTAGGGAAAAATGTGCATTCCCTCACTGGTTGACAAGTGTTGGCAGTTGCTTGGTTAAAATGGTCGCAGGGAAGTATGAGGGATGTCAGAACAGGCTTTGTTATTAAAAGTAAATTGAACACTCATTGGTCTAAAATAAAACTAAATGACTAAACAATCCGTGAAAATACAACTGAGAAACCTACCAATTGCTAATGGGACAGTAACAGAAATTTTCATTAAATTTATCAAATAGAAATCAAAATTGTATTATATGTATTCATCTTTGGTTATAATTTAAAAAAAAAAAATCTTTACCATAGACATCATATAAACTAAATGCCCTAAGACTAAGTGTAAGTGCACACCGAATAACTCGTTTGTAACATCTTTCTGAACTTATATTTAAAAAAGCATTATAGTTGTAGATGGAAGTTTGAACACAGGCAGCCTGACAACTTACAAGGGCTGTTGCACAGCGATAGCATTTTTACATTGGTGCAGTGGTTTCAACATGGGGATCAGGTTCACAGTGCAGCCACTTCAGGTGGGAAAGGGACAACCAGGTGAAGAACAGTCTGATCGAAAAAGTCCAACAAAGACTGTTCTTCCTAAGGAAGTTGAAGCAAGCACAGTTCTGCCAGAAACTGCTGCTGAACTTTTACAGGACCACCTGAAGGAGCTGAAGGATCTACATCTAGTTTAAGAATACACGATGTGTGCATTAGGCTTGGAGCTCCCACACCTAGAGGATTTCTACAACAACCATCTAATGAAGATGAAATCATTTCACACACCTCACACCCTTTCACCTTCTATTTGAACTGTTTTCATCAGGCAAGAGATACAGACCCATGACATCCCACACAAACAATCTGAGGAAAAGCTTTTTCTACCAAGCTGTTGCCTCCATAACCCCTCACCCAAACTCCCCCATACACTATAATCATGGGCAGTGATGAAGGTCTCAGGACTCTCATTCCACACCAGTAGTTTGCCGATACTGTTGTGTGATAATTGGCACCTTTATTCTAATAAAATTCATCATAGATCATTTTTTATTGTTACTGAAAGATTAAAAATTGTGCATGGACCTTTTTATTCTGCTTCTAAAATGGGGCCAGAAAAATTTTGAGAGCCACTGTGTTACTGTGAAGGTTAAGTGCACCATGGCCTTCCTTGCTTGAAGATGTGATAAAAAAAAAATTACTGGCTTTAGATATTATATATTTTAATTAACTTTATGTCTTAGATTTTGATGTTCTAGATAAGCTACACATATTAATAAATGTTAAATTTTACTGAGCAAGTTCATTTTACTTTGTTAGATATAACCCCAAAAAGATATGTAAAACACGGTTACCTCATTATGTCAGATATATGTTTTTTCAACCTGCAGAACTTGTCACGTGCTCTTTATTGCTTGCTGTTTCAAATGTTTCTAAATTTTGGAAAGTACCAATTCATTATTATTTATTAAATTCACATATATATTAGTTTTTTTTAGTTTGTTCATTTTAAAAAGTATTTTGATAACAGTATTAATAGTTTTAGCTTTGAGTTCCATATTTTTTAAACGTGTAGATGTAGTGTGGCCTAAATTTTTGTTACAGGTTTCTTATCTTGATGTTTTCCTTAAATTCATAGAATTCATTTTTTTTTCTTAATAGACTTTAACTTTATTTAGTTAGTCTGTGGACACCACGCAAAGCTGCCAGTTTAATAAATGATTGAGTACCTCATAGCTTCAAATTTAATGGTGGCTCAGCTTGTAGACTATCCAGTGGCAAAATTATATTTAATTTTTAATTTTGTCAGCAAGCTAAATTAAGCATATAGCTAAATTTGTGACGCTATGCTAACTATGGCCCTGTGAAAATGAATGGAGTAATATGTGTAATGGGGCAGCTGTATCTTTCTGTATGTCTCTGTATTTCTCACTGCTCTATACAGCCAGTCCACTGGCCACTGCGCTAATGATAAGAGGTGTCTAATGCGGCTAATGGGTAATAGTTACATAACTAATGTTAATGTGTGCACCGGACGAGTTAACATTTATGATAACAATTGGATATGTCAATGTTGACATGAGGGAGCTTTACTCACCTGTGAGATTCCTCCTAAAGTGTTGTTCAGTGTCATGATTGTTAACTATTTCAGAAAACAAATTGGTAGAAAAGGAGGAAACCCCAGCCTGCTCCAAATACCATAGTAGTTCACACCTAATCATGTACCTACAAGGCTTCCTCACCTACAGCTCCCTCAATGAACGCTGAGGCGTGTGAGAGGAAAACAATTAAGTTGCAAAATGTATAAAATCATGAACCTCATTGTGCTCTACACAAGCTCTTTTCAAAGGCATGCGAGCGCTTGAAAGGACAGGGGAGTTGAGATGCAGAGAGAAACTGAAGTGTACTTTGGCCCAAACTGTTAACCACAGTGAATGTTGAAGCTCTTTGGATGTGAGTACACTCAAAATGTTTGTCCTTGGAAACTGTTTTGAAAAGTGAACAGAGTTTCAAAAATACACTTGCCAAGTGATTGGATGAACAATCAGCCTATCACTGTTTCATGGACAAACTTTAACGTGTTACAGTGGCAGCAGCAGAAAGCAACAGGACTTCCAAAATAAAAAATAAAAAATGATGCAATTTCAGAGCAAAAGGCAAATATTCAAATGCATATAGAGAGAAAAACAGTAGGAGACTGTGGGAGATGTGCTAGAAAGACATCAATACACAATAATTTAATAATAACAAACTGGTTAAACTAATTAGTGTTTGGAAAGCAGTCATAAAGTGGTGAAGGAGAAATGGAAGTAGAATAGCAAATGTAGCACAAGCAAAGGATTTTACCAAAATAAAACAGGAAATAACTATGACTGAAATCTAAAAAGCACACATAATACTAATAATAATAATTCTATTTGCATTTTTGTTGACGTCACCTTAGAACACAAAACAAAAAGATGAGAATAATAAGAATGCAAAAATATTGAGTATCTTAAACAGGATGGTTATAGCTCATATGCAAATGGTTTAAGCTTTTTGATTTGAACTGTGTTGATCTGACCAAGGTGTAGTGGTAATGAGTTCCAAAGACAAGGTGAAGCACAGGAGTAGTCAGGAGAGAAGCTGAAGGCGAGCAGAGGGCACATGAAGCGGTGTGAGGCTGAAGGGTGACATAGACCAACAGACGGAGACCAAATTACACGAAACGGTGAAAGAGGTAAACATTCAGTGACAAAACAAAAACATGATCAGAAACCTTTTGAAATTGCTCTTTTAAAATCCATGCTATGTCAGGTTACACAATGAGGAATATGCAGTATATATACAGTAGTTACTTATTTGAAAATATATTTTTTAAAGCCATGCAGTATGCCACTGTTTTTCCTGTGCTAGGCAACTCAATAACTTTGTGTCTGTTCATTGAAGTGTGTTTATATGAAAACATGCAATTTTTATGATATAACTCAGATGTGACTTTTCATCCCATAGTAATAAAACAGAGGAATAAAAACAAGGATAATAACCAACTGCTTTTACTGCCCAGGCTCATTACACAACTAACATGCAGACTCTAGAATATTTCATATTTCCTATTTCATTTTCAGTTCACAGTGTAATCAAGCAAGGCAGGTGAATAGGCGGTCAGGGATGGCTGCGCGAAGATCCAGCTGCATGGGGCAAGGGTAAGAGGACACCATCTTGGCAAATTAAATCAGCAGTCTCCATCAGGGTAAACAAACTGCAGGCTTCGAGGACGACATAGCAGATCTGCTTTGCCTGGGCCCAGAGGATACAGAATAGCGCTCATCTGTGGTAAGTGTCACGCTGGGCCGTGAAATATTACGCAGAGCCCCTAAAGATGAGCTAAGGGTCACCTCATAAGCTGTCATTGGAGAGGACAGCAGTCATGTTTGAGGCTCACCCAGAATATAAGGACTTTTGGCACAAAAGGAGAAAATAAGCTGTGTCTTTATAAGGTAAAAACTGCACTTTTTTGGAAATGTAGCAGTTGCTTTAACAGAAGTTTGCTGGATTTTTCTCCTCATGTTCTTTTTGAGCTACTAATAACAAACTATAAAAACTAAATTACTGAGGTGTCAGTGAATAACGCTTTTGGTGTTTTGTTTTTTCCCCTCTGTTTACACAAGCTATTCATAAAAAAGCCAGATGGCAAAGATCCAGTTGATGCAATTGTTGCTTTATTCAACTTTCAGTGCTGCCCTCCAGCCCCTGAAGGCTGAATCCTTTATCTATAAATACACTTGGCAATTAAGAGAAGGTGGAAGGCATTGCCATATGTCGGATGTTCATTTGCTGAGCGAGACTTTCTGCTAATCCAAGAGGCCCTGCTGAGACACTGGCCAAAGCTCTTTCACTCTTGGTGTAGACATTTCTATTATGCACTGCAGAAAAGGGGAACGCTTCAAAACCTAAAGTTTTTTTGCAAACAAAAAATAAAATTTAATGAGCAGTTCTTCTGTTTGAACTAGTGTAGAGTCTATTCAGTATCATTTTACCTCTGATCAATATCATTGGCCATTTACTAATAACCAAACATTGTCTGGATTAGTCGGTTAACCTTCAGATATTAGTATTTCTTAATTGATATGACCATTAACACAAATATAATGATCAAAATTGACCTTATTAATATTTTAATTAATGTGTTAAATCACCTAATCATCAAATGTCAAACTACATCACCGCAGTGTTAAACATCAAATCAACTAGTCTTAATCTCTTACTCTCTCTTATCATGATATGACTGTTTTTTGCACAGCACAATAGAATTCATGATTCTATTTACCCTTTACCTGTGTGTTTTAGTAAGTGAAACACGGCCATTTCACATGCCTGATAGACTTATCAAATATTTATTGCAGCAGTTGTGCAGCACAGAGGCAGCTGGGCTGCAGGAAGTGCTTCATTTCTGTGCTTGGGCACATTTAGCAATCACACCAGACCTGAAATGTGACAGAGTCCAATTGAACCGTGCCCGTGACTGTTTCTTCATTTGAGCCAGAGAGCTGTATGCTGAACCGGGCCAGAGCCATCTTTGTGCTGATGCAGTCTTGACAAAGTGCTCTGGGATGCTTTCATTTCAAGTGCTCAAAAATCACTAGTAGTGGTGTGATAAGCCAGTTCCAATCTGCAGTCCTTACAGAGCACTGCGTTGCTGGGTTTCTGTGTAAAGTACTCCCACAATTTAGATGATTGTGGGCAAGTTGGGGTTTTTTTCTTTTCTTTTCTTAGGAGCAGCTGGGACATCTGTGGCTTGGGAGGTATGAGCATGTAAATGTTTGATATATAATACAAACTGCTATGTGCATAGAAAACTGTATGAATAGGTGTATGAATGTGGCTTGTTTTGTAAAAGTGCATTGAGTGGTCAATAAAACTAGAATGGTGCTAAATAAATGCCAGTCTATCCACCATTTAGCTTGTTGTCAGGGAAAATCAATGCCTCGACTGGACGGGGCCAGTTCTGCGATGCACCGTTGGCATAATCAATAACATAAATTACATTGATAAGGCATCCCAATAGTAATGTAGTCAATGATGGGGTTTTTTAGTTTCTGCTCATACTGTCTACTTGAAACTTAGCAACACACTTCTTTGATTTGCCAGCAATACAGTTGTCACTCTGTAGTGACAGTTCCCTCAGTCCCCAAGTTGTGGACTGGGGGAACTGTAAGGTTAGAAGTGTGCACAGATATTCATACACATTATAGACAATATGCAGATTTACAATACCAGTCAAAAGATTTAGAACACCCCAGTGTTTCCAGTTATTTATCGCAATTCAAGTCGTTCAAATCAGGTAAATAGCTTGAAATGGTACAAAGGTAAGTGTTGAACTGCCAGAGGTTTAAAAAAAAAAAAAGGTAAGGTTACCCAAAACTGAAAAATAATGTACAATTTAGAATTATTAAAAAAGACCTTTTTCAGAAATAAAAAAAAAATGGGATAACAACTTAAATCTGTTCTGCAGCAATGCAGGTTGATCAAGCTTTGAAAGCCGGTTCTACTAATTTCTACAGGTGTTCCAACTTCTCTGGATTACTTACAATGCCCTGTCAGCCTAAAATCAGTGTTGGAAAACACTGTGGTACCATACCCCCATGAGCATCAGTTGAATAGTACTGTGCTGCAGAAAGTAGTGTGTTGCTACAAAAATGGCGAGAAAAGGGCAGTTAACAATGTAAGAGAGACTTGCCATCATAACACTTAAAAATTAAGGTCTTTCCTACAGAGAGGTTGCAAAGAAAGTCAAGGTGTTAGTGAGTACAGTTTCGTTCACCATCAAAATGCACTGAAAAACTGGAGAAAACTCTTACATGAAGAGGTCTGGCAGACCCAAAGCCAAACTGAATCAGAGGACAAGTTACTGAGAGTTAAGAACTTGCGCAATAGGCAGCTCACAGAACAACAGCTTCAAGCCCGGCTTAATAATGGTCGTAGTAAGCAAGTCTCAGTTTCAACTGTGAAGAGAAGAGTTTGAGCTGCAGGTTTGACAGGATGAAAGCAAGAAAGCCATTGTTAAGACGTCAGAATAGGACAAAGAGGCTTGGCTGGGTCATGAAACACCACCATTGGCCTACTGAAGACTGGAAGAAGATATTATGGACTCATGAATCAAAATTTGGAATCTTCATTTCATCATGCAGGACATTGAGTGCTGCTGAGTAAGCAAAAGGATGGTTTCACAGTGTGTGGCATCAACTGTGAAACATGGAGGAAGAAGTGTGATGGTCTGGATCCTTGGTTGGTGATTTGTACAGAGTGAGCAGCACCCTGAACCAAAACGGCTACCACAGCATTCTGCAGCACCATGAAATACCCTCTGGTATGCATGTAGTTGGTCATGGGTTCATTCTACAGCAAGATAAAGACCCAAAACATAAGTCCAAGCTATGCCAGAACTACCTCAGGAAAAAAGAACAAGATTTTTGTACAGGTAAGCCAGAAAACATGGAGTCAGGCCAGCACAGTCTCCAGACTTAAACCCCATCGAGCTGGTTTGGAATGAAAAGGACAGAAGAGTGAAAGCAAAGCACACATTTATGGGAACTTCTGCAGCAGATATGGGAAGAACTTTCTGAAGAGTACTTGATTTCTATTGTAGGAAGAATGCCACGGGTGTACCCAGCTGTTATATCTGCCAAAGCTGGCTATTTGAAGAGTCAAAAAGTTTCTTTTTTTAACTCCAACTCCTTGTTTGTACTATGCTATCAAAGTGCAATCAGACATTAAACTGCATAATTTTCAATAAAAAAACTGGAAAAATTGGGGTGTTCTTAAACTTGACTCGTAGTGTATATCAGATTATCAGTCAAATGGAAGAAAGAAATACTAGAGATGTCACTGATACCTATTGGAAACTAATACAGAAGTCAGGGAGATGGCTACTTTCAGTGTGTTTTTGCATGTGACACAGTCTTCTCCTGCTAGCTTACTGCCTTTCATAGTTAGACTTAAAGGAAATGTTGGGACCACAGGTTCACTGGTGTTCTACAGCTACAGTGCATGAGCTTTCTTAGTAAAATTCACATTAACATAATTAATTAACATACCTCGTATGTGGTATAAAGTGTGTCATTTACTGCATATAACTCTCAGAAATTCACATAAATGAAACAAGCACGTGTGCCATAAAAACACTCAGAGTTCTTTTACGAAAAAAAAAATGTAATGGGTTTTAGCCATAAATAAATAATCCCTATTCTGCAGCGTGCAATCCATTTAATTGCATTACTTATCAACTTGTCAGAGAAATCTTTAGCTAGATGTCAGGGAATATCCCACAAAAAACATTGTCTCTAATGGAGCGGTTCTGTAGTAGCTGTTTTATATACTTTTTATTATTCTTGTTTATCTTATCTGAACTTATTTATCCATGTAGTACAAAATATGTGGGAGATGAATAGACAAACAAGTGTTGGTGAAAATACTGTGAGAGGCAGAGAGAGTGAAATGCATTTAAGGTAAACAGAGTGGCAGACAAAGACAGGGGAAAAGAGAAATACCTCCAGGCCATGCCTGTTTCGAGTCACTCGTTTTGGCATTCAGTCTGCCCTGTTTGCCACTGTCTTTATAAACAGAAAAATCAATATGGCTGCTGCTCTGACCCCGGAGCTAGAGGAGCCCATCAGTGGATTCACTTACAAAACAGGTTGTTGAGGAAGGGCACTGCTCAGTGCAGGACACAGACAGTTTTCAAAGGGGATACAGTTTGGTTTAGAGCTCCAAGAAAAGTAATGCACTCTATGTTCAGACCCAGTATATTGGTCTTACTGTCAACCATCATTATTGCATAATAGGTTAACTAAAGTGTTCAATAAAGCCATGCAGTCAAACACAAGTGGTTCTCGTAGCTGTTCTCCATTCCTTTCTTTTCTTTTCAGACTCTAGAGTATCACTTCCATATGTGAGGAGATATTGCGATCATAAACTCCCCCCAAAGACACAGTTTTTAAATTTTACCTTTGTGATGCCCTAACTGTTGGACAGAAAGAGATCACCTGTTGCTCCCTTCTTTTGTGTCAGGACAAGCACTTCTTCATTTGGTATTTTTCCTTAAGAGAGCAGAGAATCAAGTTTTACTACTAACTAGATTTGCTTTTTAGTGCCAAAAATAAGAAGATCAAGCTGAAGGAATTTACTGTGGCATGGAAAAGTTGGAAATGAGTGTTTTTGTCTTTTTTTGAGTATTAAGTGTTACACAGAGTTTTTATTTGTTGTTGTATACCAACCAAAAATAACAGGTCAGGGGTCCATTAAGACCAGGAGATCATTAAGCTCATTAGGCTTCATACTCTGTCATAAAGGAAAAAATAAAGAAAGGAAAAAGAAAATGCACCTCAATTCTAAGGTTTTACATATTGGCAAAGAATGTTTTTTGTTTGTTTTGTTTTTTGTAAAACACTGGAATTCATACAGGATGTATTTTTTCTTTTCGTATCCTTCATAAAAAGCTTTGATGCCGAGCGCTGATGTAGAGGAACTCTACCTGTAGGTAATTTGGTAAAGTTAAACTTTGAGTGTCTCAGCTCTTCAAATGTTAACAGCCAGTGGCTATAATTTTTTTAAACTGATGCCAAAACAGTACTTGACACTAGTGTTTGATTTTATTGGTTTGAGGTTGTTGAGGTAGGTGAAGCAATATAACATCTTGAGATTTCCCCCAGAAAATTGAGTACTATGATGTGAAATTTTACTTCTCAGTGATAAGTTTGATAAATCAAAAACAAATAATTGAACATCTAGAAGTAATGATTCACATTCCTTGTTGTAATGACGTCTGTCAGATAGCATGCTGATATTTTGCAGAATAAACCATTTTTACATGAAAAAGGATCTTTAGTTGTTACCTTAATGTTTTAGATAAAGTGGGCCTTCATTTCAGTGGAAATAAGCCACCTTCTGAGTTTGATCAGATTCTAATGGTTCCTTTTATTTGAAATAATTTAATATTAATATTTTTTAGATTTCAAGCATTTCATAACTTTTTTCACATTTTCCTTTAAACTTTCTCGGGCAAGTTCAAAGTTAAAGGTGTAGCATCAAAGGCAGGTTCTAGATTCTAGTTTGAGGAACCCTGCAACACTGTGCAGCTCCAGGAATGAGTGAGGAGGTGAGTTGGAGTTAAACACTGCAGGTAAGTGAATAATGAGACACAAATGTACCTGTAGAAGCCACACCTAATTTGGGAGGAGGCAAGCACAGTTAATGTGACCCAAACACACGATAAATGGAGTCAAGTAGACCAGCACCTGCAAGAGAAGATGGACTGTGACACACACTCACTGAACAGGGAGAGAGTGAAAGAGGCTGATGTGCAGTAATGTTAAACTATTCTTTGCAGAACAGCGAGGAGAGAGGACAGAAAGCAACAGAAAGGATGTCTGTGAGAGACGGGCCAAAAATAAAAAAGTAAAAATACAATCAGTCATCAGAGGAGAAGATGAGAGGAGGTTTAGCTCAGTGTAGGGAGACAGTCAAGAAAGGACAGAAAGCAAATGTAAAAGTGTGAAATATCATTATATGTTGCATTAGATCATCCACTTTTACACTGTTTTATTAATAAAGTAAAATAATTCTGAAATTAATTAAAATGATTTGATCAGAAATGTCTCCTTTTCACTTAAGACATGTAAAATAGGTTGCTCTAACAGCATGATGTTGGTTCTGAAATTCATAATACAAAATAAAGTATCTTCCTTAACTGTCTCAGTATTTTTTGTCGTTATTGTTGAAGTATAGTATATGCCCCTGAAACATCAATACAACAGGCTAATCTTGAATAACTAAAAACCACATCACCTTCCAATAACCTTTGGATGCACATCAAAGTAGTTCAAAAGCTTGTGAACAGTAAACACACCTGACTCAAAGACAGCTGTGTGATGGTGGAAGTGTGTGTGTGTGTGTGTGTGTGTGTGTGTGTGTGTGTGTGTGTGGTACACATGCACTGAGTCAAACATCTTCCTGAGATGACATCTGACAGTACAAGGTAAATGTAACTCCCTGATGAGCACAGCAGTCTTTGTCATCAGGACAGTGAACAGCAGAGGTACAAAGCAAAACTGAAACCAGCAGACAAACAGATTCTGATGGCTTGAGCATCATTCTGCCAATCATTGCTCCCCAAAATACACTTTTGATTTTCACACCTTCTCCGCTTGACATAAGCAAGATTCACTCCCAAAACCCCGATGGAATCTGGGATTTATTTTTGCTTACATGCTTATAAAATAGACTCTTATGCAAGTGTTCCAGATTTGAAGTGCTCAAAGGGGTAGCGAGTCCATATTGTGCTAGTTCTGTGCACTGAGGGAGAAAAAAAGAAAAGGGGAGTATGATGATAACTTGACTGAACCCACTATAATTGATGGGTCCCGAGGCCCGAGGCATAAGTGCATTTGAATGTGTGTGTGCGTGTGTGTGTGTGTGTGTGCGTGCGCGCGCACATGTATACTTGTTCAAGAGTACCCTTGCTCTGTTCAGACTAAATCATTGTAATGGAGCTTTTATGCCAGAAGAACACAATAGGAGAGGACACTCACAGGAGATGGCCTCGTAAGAAAAATCATTTGAAGGCAAATTGTTTTTATGTGTAGTTTCTCATTGAAATGCATCATGAGCAATGGTGTGTTTTGTTCCCTTACGCTCAAATGGCCTTTACCCGCTAGACATCACTAATCGCTGGACAGCTTGACAGGAAGTAATGGTTTGTTCATCACTGTTGAAAAAAATATGATTTGGGAGCCTGCTGGTCTTCTCCAGCCGTTTAGTGTGTTTCCAGCTTAATAATTTTTGATGGAAGATGGGATTTTGCTCCAAGCAGTACTTAAAAAGCAGGATTTATTACCTCGTGTATTGATGTGGATTTTACCTCACTCAGCTATACACATAGGGATGTGAACATTTAAGAATGTTTTTTTTTATTTTCAACTGCTCAAGTTTAACTGTTGAGTAATGGAAGAAACTCATCTGTCACATGGCAGCAACTCAGTACATTTAGGCGTTTAGAAATAGTCAAGACCTGCTACTAAAGTCCAAAAGTGGAAGAAAGGTGATTTTAGTGACTTTGAGCATGGCGAGCTTTTAGGTTGTTCTGAGGATTTTCAGAAACTGCTGATCCACTGGGATTTTCCCCACGCAACCATCTCTGGTATGGGTCACTGAACCTAAAAAACAACCTTGAATGACCTTTCTCACCTGTACAAGATAAGGACCTTGAAGAAGTCTCAGTCTATCCTGGCTGATCCTAGCCACCTCTAATTGAAGAAGGTTAAGGTGCTTCTGTCTGGCTGCAGATACTTATATGCCAATGTGGAGGACAAATGCACTCAGAAATGAATTTGTCCCATCTTCCACTGATCTTTTGAACAATTCACAATGTTTTCAGTCCTGTTTTTCGTGTATTTACTGCTTATTTATTGTATTTTATTTGATGGTTTTGTGAATTTAGCCCACTGTACGACAAATTGCCCCTTGGGGATAATAAAGATATATTTGATCCTTGAACTATCTCCAGGGTTTATAGAGCATGACCTGAAAAAGAGAAAATATCCAGTGATTGCCAGTTCTATGGGTGAAAATGCCTTGTTGATGCCCAAGGTCAGAGAAGAACTGCTAGAGTGTTTCAAGCTGATATAATAAGAATACAATGGCAACTTGGACAACCATTCGGTGCAACCAAGGTACACACAAGAGCATCCCTAAATGCACAATATATTAAAACCTTTAAGCAGATGGGCTGTAGCAGCAGAAGACAAAACCATGTGCCACTGCTGCAGAAAATCGAGGCGCACCGCAACTGGACAATAGAAGATTAGAAAAAACATCACCTGGTCTGATGAGTCCCAATTTCTGCTGCAACATTCAGCAAGTGGAGTCAGATTTTGCCCATACACAACGTCTTGATGCATGCTCAATCATCCAGGTAAGCAAATCCTAAAATGGTTACTTCTGTTCATCTGGATGTAGCTTCATAAAGCTAAGTCAAAGTGAACAGAATCAACCTTTTGGGGGCTCATAGTCAACATTAAAGCAATGTTCCCTTTGGGGTCTCTTAGTACCAACTGAGCATTGTTTACTAGAGTATTGTTGCTGTCACAAAACTCAAATAATCTCAAACTGGTTTCAGCCAGCAAATCTTTTTTATCCATGATGGAAGTGCAGCTGACAAATTGGCAGCAACTGCACGATGCTATTATATCAATATGGACCAAAATCTCTGAGGAACATTTCCAGCACCATGTTGAATTTGTATTACAAATAACTCAGACAGCCCTGAAAGGAAAAGGTCGTCCAACCTAGTGCAACAGTGTGTACCTAAAGGTTATGCAGTGAGTGTACATCAATATTAAATAAGTTCCTAAAATATAGAAGAAGTTGTACAACCTCCAATGTCACAAAACACTACTAGTACTGCTATTTTTGTATAGTTAGGGTAAGACTGCTATCTTTCCACGTTGTACAACTTGAAAGTCTATTGACCATTCAGCTCTTTATGTATCTTAAGTTTATTATTCATGAATCTTATAGTTTTATTCAAGCCTAGAACTTTGTGTAGAAGACACCCTCACAGGGTAACTTTAAAATACAAATGTGCTACATAATTTATAGCAGTGCTACATGCTTTGAGTTATGCCTTCCAGTGAGACACTTTCCCTCAAATTTGACATAAAAAAAGGAGCCAATTATAATACTTTTGTTTTATTTGCCTTTAAATATATTTCTTACATTTGGAGCACTTTTGTTAACTTTTAAATGAATGACTTTTGGCAGTTTAAAAAAATGGAGGGGCTGTAGTGGGAGAATAGCACACACCTTGACACAGATGCAAATTGTTTTTTGAATATATACCTGGACAAATGTTTAAAAACAGTAACCATGCCTGACAATTTTCACGACTGCCCTATTACAGATGCTGGTGTTTATATAGCTCTGTGCAGTTTTTGCATACATTTGTTCAGGAATTAGAAAAGTCATTCCAATCACTGGATATATTGTGAGATGAGGAGAAGAACATGTGTTCATTCATAGAGTACAATTAATTCACAGAGCTCAGTTGCTGTAGTTGTAAACAGACCTAGAGGCAGTTATTATGCTAGGCTTTGTCCTCTGAGGTTTGAGTCATCGCTGCTTTAGCCATTTTTTCATGAGCTTTAAAAACATCTTTCATGCAAAGGTTTTGTGCCTTTGTAGACCAGCTGTGATCTGTAAATCTTTCAGACTGTAAAATAAAGATAACGATAGTCGATGTAGTGAATTTATAAAAGTTGAGATGTATTGTCATATCTCATTATTCTGTAAATAGAAATGTGGGGAGGACTTTTTAAATGATTTTACGGCAATAAGCATTATTAAGCGATTAGTAAGGTACTATCAGTGTTAATTCATCATTTATTTACCATAACTCTTCCTTAGTATGCTATATATGAATACAGTTAGATTATTATAACATTGATTATGATTATTACTAACAATTACAAATTACTAATTACACATTAATACACACACACACACACACACACACACACACACACACACACACACATATATATATATATATATATATATATATATATATATATATATATATATATATATATATATATATATATATATATATGGGAATACTAAGGAGGAGTAATAATATATAAATGATAAATCAAGCATTTGCTATTACCTTACTTACACCTAATAGAGTGATTTTATTATAAAGTGCTACCGAAATGTGATTTTTTTTAATTTTATTTAGTATTCAGACTGAAAACAAAATGTGTTAGAAAAAAACAAAGGTCAGCTCCACCTAAGATCAAATTGGACTGTAGGTGGACCCACAAAAAAAAACAGGAATTCTTAATGGTATGATAGTCCAACACAAAGCTGGAACTTTAATAAAAAAAAATTTAATGAACATGTTCATTATGGCTTTTTTGGTCTGGATGCATAATTTTTTTGTGTATTCATTTCTTGTTGTTTTTTCAAAGAACAATATGTAAACCTGCATGATTTTCAACAGTCACCCTCGTATCCAAGCAACATTGTTTTATTTTTAAGGTTTATTAGCCTCAAGAAGGAAGTAGTGAGATTGAAAAGCAGATTAAGAACCCTGAAAATGTTTCTGTTATTAAAGTAAAAATATGTAAGAAACTTAATGTAACACATTAAGTCTTAAAAATATTGATTGTGGAATGCAACATATTGCAGAGTTTTTCAAACTGCACAGTTCTCCACACTGAACATTTGGTTACTGTCATCATTCAGTAATATTTGTGTGTGTGTGTGTGTGTGTGTGTGTGTGTGTGTGTGTGTGTGTGTGTGTGTGTGTGTGTGTGTAACTACATGCATGCGAATGTTTCCATGTGTTTTGTTGTACAAAACTTGTGATGTGAATAATCTTCAAGGTGTCTTTCTGTGGCCATCAGTACTTACCTTGTCCACATGTAACATTATCATAAGACTATAGCTTCAGAAATTACCAACAAGCAAAGCCTAGTTTGCTCTCACACATGAGGTTCCTGCCAGCTGGAGGAGATCATCATATACAATGTGATCAGGAATTTGGACTGGTGGTCAGTGATGGGTTTATATTTTATTATTGTCATTTGTATTAAGAAACATGTAATCATTTGTGTTTAGAAGTATATAGTTGATGGCAAGGTTCAAGGTTCAAGGTTCTTTATTATTTGTCACATGCATAGTTATACAAGTATAACACACAGTGAAATGTAGCATATTGAAAGAATGTCTCATCCTAGGAGGTCTGTAACAACTCTGTGTAGCATGAAGAGGGGAGTGTGTTCACTCCGCTTCAGAGTGTTCTGGCATAGATCACACACCTCCTAGGAGAGGTGTATCTTCTCTTGCTGGTATATGGTATAGCAAACACACGTATATCTGGTTAAGTACAAGAGCCTTTTGTTTAGATGGACCGCTAGACTCCTGGCACCAGCTTTGGGGAGTCTTCACGGGGTCACATCTTGACCCCCCCCCCCACACACACACACACACACACACACACACACACACACACTTACACAGTATTCTTTGTCCACATGTGTGCCTATATGAAACGTCATATGTTAATGAACCTATGCATATTCATGTCACCACAATAAAAAGAGTGCTATGGGGAACCTGGCTGAGAGTCTGACGGAGGTCAAGTGGGTGGAATGACACTTGGCTCCAGGCAGGCCTCCCTCATGCATGAGGAACACCAAGAAGTTTGCCTACTTGCGTCTTGATTTTGCTGTGTAGTAAATTGTCCTGAACGTTCCAGCGAATAGGTTTAATCTACAAACCTATCAGTCAGTATCAGCAGAGAACAGCTATAGTATCAGAACAGGCAAAAGGTGTATGGGGTCATCTTCTCCACATCAGATACAGTGGGCAAAGCAATTATTAAATCCTCTGCTGAATTTGTAAGTTTGCTCACTTAAAAAGAAACGTCTTTACTTTTATGGTAGTTTCATTTTAATAGAGAGAAAAAAAATATCAGCAAAGAAATCCGGAAAAATGCATTACTTAAAAGAGACTCAAAAATTTGACTCCAGGATAAATTAAAACAACAAATAACACGTCAGAATATCACAGCACTGACAATATTACTGCTGTTAGCAGTTCTTTATCATTTTGTGTATGTAAAATTCATCAATACCGAGAATCTTATGTTGACGACTTTGCTAATTAGCTTCTACTGAGTGGGGTTTTTATAGGTGCGTGAATTTTGGTGAAATCTTTACACAGTGCACATGAAGATTATGCTGTGAAAATGGAAAAATGCCCATTAAAAAAAAACCAAATGTGACTTTGACTTTTTTGCACAGTTGTGAATGGACAGATGGCCACCTCGTATACGTGGTTCATCTGTTTGACAGAAGAATTGGGAATTTATTCTCTGAACACATGGATCAACAAACTGAGCTAATCGCTAGTGTATCGACACAGAGAGATCGCCTCTGAATCCCAGAGGAGGAGCGGCTGGCAGACGTTTTGTGTCAATTACAGCGTAAATTCTACATACAGGAATAATATAGGACAAACAGTAAGATGGACCCTAGTTTCAAAGTCTTGTTTTTTCCATCATATACAAGTTGAAGCCTTTGCACCCTCACTCACTACTTCATGGGTGCAGGTTGCATCAATTACAGTCTGAAGGTGTAGGTACCATACCAATTATTATACTTCTTTGTCACTACTGCCAAACAAATATCCAATACTTTTTAAATATGCAAAACCTTTCATATAATACCAATGTGCAGAAATAACTGCTATCTTTTTTGACAGGCTAATCTTCTGCTTGATCTGCTCATTTTTATCTTCATGGATAATTAAACATTTGAAGTCTAAATACAGATACAGAAAGCTTGCAGGGTGCCTGTTCTTCACATATGTGAGAATAGTGTGCATATAAGTAAATAGTCTTGTCTCAGACTCTCAGCATGGATCTCAGAAAGTGGACACAGTTAGTCCAGTTACTAAAAATCGTGTTAGTAGCATAATGCAATGTTTTTGTCCTGGGTTCAGTTTGCACTTTTCTATAAAGCTCTTGTCCTTTGTGAAATAAAAAAGTAAGTCCATATCCGCGCTGTAAACTGCCTTATTATTGTTGATTATATAGGTGACTGTAGCGCAAGTGCAAGAATTGATGAGCGGGATTGACAGGCAAGCAGACTAGCGATTCCAAGGAATTTGACTACTAGAAATCAGTTCATGTATAGAAAAGGTTCTCAGTTCCCATCCCTAATTATAAAGTGCTCTAATTGCCTGGTGTTCAAATATTCAACATTCATACTATATCATTACTCTCAGAGATGCAGCTTTTGTTTAAGTGTGTGTTCATTTCTTGAAAAGTAAGATAATTATTCCAGTCCCCCACTTACTGTAAAATGACAGCTAGTTTTAGCATGTAGCATAAATGTATTCAGTTCCTTAATTCTTGGTTTGGTCCTATTTAATATATGAAATGCTAATAGCTGGCTTGCATTTATAGATTTAAGTTAAGTATGTTGTCAAGTGGCATTTCATTGATAAATAACTGCTTCCATCAGAGACTGCTTAAGAGACAAATAAACAAAGAAAACATAATGCTTCAGAGCAAAACAGCAGAGGCTGTTTATTTAGGTTGTAGACAAAATAATGCAAGGATGACAAAACTAGATGAGAAACTAAATTAGAAATTTAAACTGGAAAACTAAACAGTAGAAACCTGGAACACTAGAAAGATGTGGACACAGGGGTAGGTGAACAAACGCTCCGACAAGGGACAAAGGGGAACTGACACAACATATAAATATGAGCATGATCAGGGAAAGTAGAGATACATGGGAACACAGCTGGAGCAAACTAGACATAAAGACAAGGACTACTCAAGTAAAACAGGAAACACAGCACAAAGACAGAGTCAAGGATGCAAAACGCACAAACTTGGCACAGGAAGAGAATACCAAGCACACAATAGCCAGACATGACCAAGTGCCGGGGAGCTGGAGACACAAGAGACAGAGGGAGAGAATAAACAGAGACATGACTGAGGATACAGATAAATAACTAGAGGGCATGACTAACTCTCATCATGGACAAGACAAAGATACAAAAGGAACCTAAGAGACAAAAACAGGTGGTAGAGGGCATCGTCCACTACTCATTAAAAATTGGCAGTTGAATCCTGTGGTCCACATGCCAAAGCCCTAAGCTGCTCCCAACAGCCAAAAAAGGCAAGAATTTTGCATGTGTCCGTGAGAAACAGGTAAACATTCAAAATCCACTTATCAACCACTAAGATAAAAAGGCAAGATGTACAAGATGAACATAACTTACATTTAATAATAATTCTCTTTTTATAATTAGATTATATAATTATAAAATTATTATTATTATTATTAGTGATAAAAAAAACTTGTTATTCACTCAATTCAAATTCATTTATGTAGCTCCAAATCACAACAACAGTGTCAAATCACAACCTCAAGGTGCTGCAATAATAGAACTATGATAATATTTATCTCATGTTCTATAGGAATATATCCAAGTAATTATTAAAAATAAAAATGCATCAAAATCAGCATTGCTTCTGATCACTGACCTAATAAAAATAATAATCAATTTGCTGTTTTCTAGTTCTAGTTTTGTCACAGCGAAGCAGTCTGAACAACGGGAATGGACTGAATAGCAGACCCAAGACAGAGGCACAGAATAGTGAAACATGATATTTATTTACAGTGAAGGTGAACAGTGATATGCACAGGACTTAACACAATTGAACCAAGAGCTACTGAACTATAACTGTGGCAGACAGTGACTATATACAGATGGTAAGACATGAACTGCGAGACGTCAAAAGAACTATAAGGTTAAACACACGAGATCATAGGAACATGAACTGTGGAAGGTGAAATCCATGGAGGTAACTGGAGATGCGGGAGTACAAGTTAAACGCACAACAATTGTTTTGGTTTATTTGTTTTACTAACAAGCGCATGGTGTGACCTGGATATGTTAGTACACAGTTACATGCATATATACAATTGCATTATTTTTACAGATGTAAGACATATTTTAGCAGGTGCTTCTTAAAAAACGAACTCATTACACCACTCTTATTTCAGTTGGGAGTGAGAGCAAACAAAGGTTTCTGTAGAGAAACACTGCAATGTTGCAGATCTCGAACAAAATCAGAAACACAGACTGCAGCTACGAAGCCAGCAAGCTGGTGATGCGCTTCTTTTTTTCTCCTTCTATTTGGCCAGTGAGCCAGTGATGTGAAAGACAGTGTATCTTCTTTATTGCAAACCCTAATGGTCTCTGTATTATGTGTAGTGCAGGTAGCAGTATATCCTCAAAGCGAACCCCCAACTGTGGTGAACAAAATGGCTTTGAAGTGTTCTGTTCCCAGTAATTGTCCTGGCTTCACGCAGAGAAGAAAAGCAAACATTTTTAAGGTGATACATTTGTCCCTTGAAAGTGATCTGAGTTTTTTAAGATCATGAATGTAATCATTTGCCTGGAGCCTACGGCCTTGTCTTTGAGGCCACCAATACATGGATTATCTCACGTAGTGTGCAATTTTACAGGATACCATGCTGCATTATCTACTATTCATTAAACACTTTGTTTATGATGGGAGTTCCTGGCTCTGTCTGTTCTTGCACAACAAGGCAGAAATTAATGCTTCAGACCGTTTAATCTAGCGTCAATCGTCTAAGAGACATGCTGAAAGTCAATTATATGAAAATATGACCATGTTTATGTGTGTGTGTGTGTGTGTGTTTAATTGAAAACTATCAAGGTATCCTCAATAGTGACTAAAAGCAAAGTAAAATGACTTATTCCACAGTGGTGGAATTACACACCTATTTGTGTATATTGTTGATGTTTTCTTCTTTCTTTAGCTTTCTTCTTTAACTGATGCTGGAAACATTTTATTTATTTATTTATTCATTTATTAGTTTTTATTGGGCTGCATCTTCAAGCAGCAATGGAATGGCTATATTTTTTCCATATTATGATATTTCTACATTGTGAGTTTAGCTTTGTGACTTGCTGACTGCAGAGAAAAATGTGTACCCTTTATATCAAGCAGTAGATAAATCTACCTGCATTAACCAACCCAGTCATCATGATTTATTTCTTGTTCTTTTGGCTTTCCCTTTTCTTATGAAAGTTTAATGAATTTTCTTTGGTACCATTTTTTACCATTTTTCTTATCATTTAAATCTCTCACAGTTTTTCAGTCACTGCTCTAGTTTTCTAGAATTATTTTGCATGAATGAACACCTAACGTACATACTGTATATAAGCCACACAAGAATGACTGTTTCATTTGTTTTGTGAACCAAATCAACCAGTTTTGTTTTGTTTGCAAGATTGTAATCATGGGACAAATTTAGCTGATATGTTGGGATGTGTTGGCCTGCTTGCTATTCTGGTAAATGCATAACAAATTGTTCTGAAAATACTTACATTAATATAATCTATGTTGATTAACTAAAGTTCCTTGATTTGCAATTCAGGTGCATTGTTTTTGACTAGTCCATTTATTTGGTTTGTTTGTTCTCTAACATAGCTATATGCATTCTGCAAACATAAAAGTCATTTTTATGAATGAGTAACATTACTTATGTTTTGTTTTAAGGCCACAAACTCACCAGAAGGCTAAATATCTGAACCAAATGTTACCAACCTGTATGTGCAATGCTTAAAATAATGTGTGATGACTTTCTGGATCATCTTATAAACAGCCCACTTAACTGTTTACTATGTTCTGCCAACTTTGCATTGCTTATAACTTCTCAGAAACAAGGTTATTCATGTTTTGAAATCCTCTCATTTGGTTGTGCCTTGAACCATCACCGTGACATTTTCTTGGCTTGGGGCTCATTGAATTGGCAGCGGCACTTCATTGTTGTCCCAGTGTAAATCCCAGATAATGGAAAATAAGCATTTCCCAGTTTGCTATGCAGCGCTTCCTTCGGTCACGTGTTTGAGGAAGCAGGGTGGACAGGTGGCAAATGACTCTGGAGCCTGATTATTTAACATTTTATGAACTACCCTGTTTCAGGTTCAACTTTCCTTTAATTCCAACATCCTGTGCCCACCAGCACAAAAGCCTTTGTAGTCCCTAAAACCCTTTTGGTGACCTGCCATTACAGACTGCTTTATATTCAATACTACAAGCATTTTTGTTCATATTTGCATTTCATGGTTTTATCTTTTTTCTTACATTTATGCATAAACAAACGTATGTTTTGTGACTGATAAAACACAGCGATGACTTAAATAATTCCTGAAAGCTTGTGTCAAACCTCTGCGCTGCATCCAGGCAGTGTTTGATGAACTAAACGGGGAAATATAGCCTGGGTGGAATTGCCATGATTGCAGCCAAGGGAATCTTCCACAGCTTTATTCAGTGAAAAGAAGATGACAGCAGATCACATTTAAAACTCTAAGAAAATCATTCCAGCTGATTTAACCTGCATTTTCAACACTGCCCACTTTTTTATAGTCAGGATAGTCAGGCAGAGATTAGGCAAATATATTTGCATGTACACCATCAACCATCCATCTCCCCCAATCCTAGATTTGCCAGCCGTATGCATCACATTTGTGTCCCACATTATACAACTCTACCTTTTAATATTCACAAGGAATCGTCACAGTAGCTGCTTGGAAATGACTTAATTCAGACTCCAACTGCTGTATAATTCTGAATCTCAAAATGCAATTAACACAGGGGCCATATCTATTATTTCTTGGCAGTCGTAAAGTATTTCTTGGAAATGAGAAGATTGGCTGATATGAGGAGCCATAAGATATCCTGTATATATATTACGTGCAGTATTTACTGCATACACCTGTAACTGTGACTGTGGGTGTAGGTGTGAGGCCTAAATTCCTGCTACAGTCTGTGGTGGAAGATTTATCTTGCTTCCTGAAAGGTCAAGGGGTCGTCACTAACAAGGAAATTAACACTGGGTTTTGAGAAATATTACTGAGCCTCAGTTTAATAGTAGATGTATGGTATATATGGAGGGATGGCAATATTGATATTTTGCAGCAGGGGTTTGTCTAGTAATAAAATAAGAGAAATAAAATATCTTATGTTAAAAACACTGCTGGTGGTGTTATGTGTGTAAATCTCTCCAGGGAGACACTTAAATATGAAATATCTGAGTCAGTCCACAGAGAGCTCCTTTTACTTTTAATCCCATATTACTGAAAATGGCTGCAATTTATGTGGAGGGTGCTTTCAAGATAGTCCTTAATGTATGGAAGTGAATAACGCCAAAAGACTAAAAGAAATGCATTGTAAAAGGAAAAGTTGAGAAAACTCAAAATATCAAGGCAACATGACTGTTGTTGAATTTACGCAGACGTGCACATTTACAAAAGATTTGTGGAAACTTGATCTTATTGTTCACCTAATAACAATACAAATCAGGTTTACAATAACATTATAGTTTTACTATTACTATTGTTTACTTACCTTAAAAATATCAGATTTTTTTATTATATTTGGTTTGGAACTGATTTTTACAACAAATGCTAATGCTAATTAGTTAGATCCCAATGCTAGCAGCAGTAGTGCACTAGCTTGTGACCCCACTGCACAAAGTTGAGATTGTGTTTCTTTGCAAGTGTTTGGTGAATGTGGTAACTCTTACACCATGGAAGCACAAAGGTTTCAGCTATCACCTGCGTTCTCTTCATTTAATTTACTCAGCATTCCTTAGATAGCAACATAAAAATCCTTGATTTATAAGGGCAAAATTTAATATTTCCATAGTTTATGTATGCATGTGTGTGTGTGGAGAGGATGGAGGGTTCACAAGTTAGCATGCTGCCAGTGCTTGGCCCAAGGTCAGACAAATAAGAGGATTTCATCAGGAAGGGCATATTACATAAAAATAATAATAATAATAATAATAAATCCAGCTCAGTCTCTCTTGGGGAAATAAAATGAGAAGCTAAAATTGGTAAACACAAAGTTTTAAATTATTTAACATGCACATTTTTAATTTACTAAACAAGATTGAAGGCAGAAATAAATTTTATTGTTAACCTCACAGGATTATTAGGGGAGCAAGAAAATTCAAATTGCCCGAACACATTGTCATCAACATCAACATCTTGATTATTCATACATCCTTTGAAAACATTGCATCTTAAAAAACCATCAAGGGATGCTCAGCTACATTAGGTCTTTTTCTTCTTTTCTCCCTGGTGTTAAGTGGTGGCAGACTGATAAACCGACACAAGAGGGCTTTGTGCAGCTTCTAATGTCCTCCAGCATGCAAGCTACTCTCGAGGTGGATAGATCAGTACATTGGACATATGTTCCCATTATTTGCACCTTCAAGCAAAAACTGGATAAGCATAAAATATAATCACACTGCATAGGAAATGCATGCATTAAAATGACAGCAAAATGGTACATTTTAGCAAATGTTTTATAAAATAAACTAAAATGACACTGGATATATTTAAACTTGTCATAGTGGAAAAAAATAATGACTAAAACAATGTTAGACACATTCTGTTTTGAAGAGTTTCTGCTTTTATACTGGGACACTTAATGGAACTGAACCATTATTCACTCAACCTGTGTTTTCAAATGATCCTTCCAAGACCCCTAAATCAGATCAGAGGAAAGAAGATTGATGGTTGGATTAAAGCTGACTTATATAACTAGTTGCTAACACAGCCGTGATCAGTGTTAATCCAGTTAAATTTTCAGAATGAATAATGTCTGTTTAAGTGGAAGAATATTCTGTACATTCTGCATGTTTTTTGAAGTCAAACTTTTAATATATATCCCATTTCAGCATGTGATAGTGATTATTAATGTGGAGAGAACACTGACCAAAAGGAGTGCACACATCACACAAGAATACACACACAAACACACACATAATGTATAATAAACGCACATCATTTATTTTACAGTTCAGAAAGGGTTCTTTCCTATTATAAAAAACATAGATGTCTCTTTGACCCTAATTAAAATAACAAGATGATGAATTTCAGATTGAGACTTAAGCTTAATGAATCTGCTCAGTTCTCAGCTAAGTTTTAAAATTAATAACTTTGACCTTAATGTACAACAGACGCACTGTCACAATATATTCAATCTTACAACGCTGTCGAAGGGATAGAATCAAATGAAAAGATGTAACAGAGCCTGTGACATTTTAAATTTGACTATATGTGCTGCATAAAATCAACATTTGAAACTTAAGCTTGAAATTACGTTAAAACTTACCTTACTGAGCACTTGTAGAGAACAAATATTACAGCCAAAAACTGGCTGTTCTCTATCCTATTCAACAGAATTCAGTAAAACTCATACTGTGCCACTTATCCAGACCACTTATCTCAGTCTTTTCTTCTGGCTACACAGTGGAAAGCTATCATTTTAGTTAGTTTGCTTAGTGGCACTGGGTTGGAAAGCCTGCACCAGCAAGTAACTGTCTTGTTTCTTTAGGGTATGAACATTGAAATGGATTTGAGTCTCTGAGAGCTTTTTAATTTCAGTTTCCCTGCTCTTCCTGAACAAACAGAGATAGCAGAGATTTTCCACTAAGAATGCTCTGCAATGAAAACAGAAAAATAAATACATTTTACATTTTTGAAATTGCAAAGATTGAAGGTTTGTGCGCTATTGGAATTCTTTTGTCTCTGCCAACTTACTAACCATCAGGTCATCAAATGCAGTGTTAAAAAGAACTCAATTCATATCTTTCAGTTATGTGATCGACTCCTTACGCTAGCGGGCGAAACATTACTCCATCATGACTCAGTAGTGCACAGGTGGTAGTACTGCAGGACAAAACTGTTGTTTTTTCAATCTGTCTCAAGACAAGACTACTTGCATCATCTATCCATGGAGGAAAAATGAAGATATGAAGAGAAACTACAAATTGTTGTGATCCATCTTCTGCTCCAGCAGAATATTTATCCTGTAGCTCTATTTGGGTGACATTTTTGGAGAATCCCTCACATAATTTCAATGCTTTCACAGGATGAAAGCATTGAAATTACGGACAGCTACATGTATTTTAGATCTGGGTGAGTAAATAATGCCGCCGTGTGGGAGGGCAAAGGACTGCAGTACGTGTCCCAGTAGCTTTGGCGTCATTTGAAAACTATGAATTAAGGCCCCTGTCAGACGGGGCTAGAAACTAATCAGCAACTCCCTCGAGTCGCTATGAAAAACTGTATTTCCGACCAGCTCACAAGGTTGCTTGCTGTCGTTAGGTAGAATTGGCTACAAAGAGAGTGCTGCAACAAAGCCCACCTTGTGATTTCTTTGGTCGCTAGCAGATTCAATGTAAATATTCACTCACCTACCACAGAGAAGGAGTGAAACTAGAAAAGGCTGCAACACAAACTAGAAATAAAGAACACTGACTTTCAAAGTAAGACTTATACTAAAACTATGTTTATGAAACACAGCAATGTATGTTTTACCTCATCCGGCCAAAGGACTGATGAGCTTATGCAATGACAAGGCGTCCATTGTATGTCCATCCTTGTGTCCCCTCTGAGTTCACAAGAATCACTACTCCTCCTAAAGTGCTGGTTAGCTTTTATTGAAACTTAAACGTACTCACCTAATGGGTCTTCACACAAATTTTACTCAAGGTTAAGGTCATATTTATCGTTTTACAGCCATCTTTCCATTTTCAAAATCCTTACTCCTGCTATAGTATTAGTCAAATTTCAGAGAAACAAGAAATGTTGTCATGCACATGACTGCTTAAAAGCCTCCTTAACTTCTCAGTGGATTTGCATTCTAATTTTATGTTCTAGTCCCTGTTTTCTCTAACTTTATGTGCAGGTGCCTTCATCTATTCAACCCCTGGTAAGTGTCATGACATTGTTTTTTCTAATGATGTTGGTAAGTATTACTCTGTTTTCACCATAATTGACAGAAGCTCTAAAAATTAATCACTCAGCTAAATCATGAGTTGACTCATGCTCAATTTGTTCTTGTGAAGGGCAAATTTGATAGGGCCAGTCAACATTAAAATCAATCTGAGGACAGAAACAGATCGATCGAGTCCCATCCCACTCCAGAAGAAACAGTAACTTATATGGGAGCATAGATCAGCTGTCACCGGTGCAATGTGTGGCCTTCTCATTCTGTCTTTTTTGTTGTCGCCATATTTAGTGAAACCTGGAAGACAGTGTATTTTTTCTAAGAACTGCCAAATGGTGACTGGCTTACTTATAAATCCACTCATATTGACTTTGTTCCATATAACCATTTATTGTTCTTTGGGGGTTTTTTCTGCTTTTTCAGTTTAACACTCAAAGATAATATCACACTGAGGGAATATAAAGAACTAACATGAATTTTCTTTGCCAAAAATTAACAAATAGGCAAATCGCTGTTTTCTGACTCTATAGAATTGACCTTAGACAAACTCGCCACTCTTGTCCAATTATTTTTTTGACTGTGTTCTCCGAGTCCATCAGCTGATCTGTCATGGATCTAATTTCGTCATCTGACCCATATTATCCAGCATTTCATCTCCATCAGCCATCTGCGTACTTTGCTCCACAAATGCCAGTATCTACACTCCAGACTACTTGTGTGGTCACTCACTTTCTGCTGACCACTTGCAATTCTTTGGTCCCCTATAATCAGGCCAAAAACTGTGTGAATGTTGTATTAGTGTAGTTGAACTCTGGAACTGGATTAAAACAGAACAACAGAACAGAAGAACCACCCCGGTTGAAGGAACCAGTCTGTAATGGCCATGTGATTAATTGCAGGTAAAATGTGCACCTGCATTATAACCTGTAGATGAGAATGAACCTGGTACCCCAGAAATCCGGAAAATGAAGCTTTGGAGCTAACATGTGTTTCATGTTTTTTCTTTTTTTTAACATTATCCACTATCCCAAAATTTGCTTTTGTGCTTGGACCTAATATAAAACTTTAAACTTTGAGATATGACACAATTATAGCACACTTGCCTCCTCACGTGAATTCCAGGTATTAATTTAAGGTATGCCTGCATAACTCATTCCAGACAGTCCCAAAAGGTTGATTGTGTTCATTCGGATGTAGAGTTTTTAGTGTGAAACATTTCGTCACTCATCCAAGTGACTTCTTCAGTCTCAGCTGACTGCAGGCTTCCCCAACCTTATAAACAGTTCGTTGCACAATGACTGAAGCTAGCCCACTGAATGAACACTGGGCTGTGAGGTCAATTTCTTGATCATTAATATGCAAATTGTCATTCTGTGGGCTTTGTTCATTGTTCATTCAGTGGGCTAGGCTCAGTTATTGTGCAAATGTACTATTTATAAGGTTATAGAAACCTGCAGTCAGCTGAGACTGAGAAGTCACTTGGATGAGTGACGAAATGTTTCTCCCACTGTAAACGCTGCGTCCAGATGAACAGAATAGACCTTTTGGGATTTACTTACCTGGATGATTGAGCATGCATCAAGACATTCCAGACAGTAGTAACAAACATTCAGCATCATCCTTCATTTGGATGATTTAAAATAACTGACAGCTTAATCAATACTGGAAGTATAATTATAGCATGTCTTTATCAAAATAGCACACTGTGATGCAATTAACTAATTTGATCTCCCTAAATTATATTGTGGGAGTATAACAACTTCATTTGCATAATTTTTACAACCACAAAGGTACAAGTGTTTAGGAAAACATGAAGTGTTTTTGGCATTTTTTCAAATATCTAATTCTACAGTTTTTCTTGGGGGGAAGCATCTCAACAAGCCCATTTCTAATCAAACAATGTGAAGTTTCTCTTTTTAGGCTTAAGGATTTAAAACTGTCATATCTCTTGAGTCATGGGCACTTCAGGAACTCAACAAAACTTAATTTAAGCAACATACCACACAACAGACATTCTTATGAATGCTCCAGCAGTATATAATCTCTGCTCTTTAATCAGAAAACTCTAGTTAAGATGTGATTAAAATAGGAAATTTCTTCTTTTCATGGAAAAATTCAAATTAGGTTTTAAAAAAACAAAAAAAGCAAACTTGGTTTACCTCTGAAAACAAATACTTAACAAATCAATGTATGTTTTACCAATGAAACACATGTAGTTTGGTAATAAATGTGCTGAAAGTCCCAAACTTTGAAGTTGTTTGTGGCTCCTGTGCTGAGTCACGCTGTCTTTTTCCACTGCATATTCTGTTCATTCAAAGATGTCAGTCATAAACCTCGGGCATTGATTCAGCTGCACTGGAATGAAATAAATGACTTTTTTTTTCACACAGTCTCAGAGTTTTTCCTGTGTGCTTCTACTACCCACTGAGAGCTTAAAGGGGTTTAACAGTGTTTGCCATATATAAGAAGATATCGCAAACAAGGAGAAAATAAGATGGCAACTTTTTTCACGTAAAAGAAGCACTCCTGGGCCGCAAAAGGCAACAACTGCTCTTGAAATGACTCAGTGCCCTTGTGTGAGAGCAAGTTAGTCATATCTTCATAGGGAGTTCTTCCGAAGGAGATAAGACATCCTGCGCTTTCCTCCACCTCTTCTCCGACAGGACCTCCATATCACTAGAGGAAAATCTCAATCAGCCCTCCTGGCTGCCTGGAAATACCTGGGGAGAGGAAGAAAATCACTGCCTGGCCCCATTCCTTACACACTTTAAAGGTTTTTCATTTGATCTCTATCACTTCTTATTATCTTCAAAATATGTTTCGGGGACTTAATGCTACAGAGGTGCCATCCTCTGGTGTCTCCGCATTAAATGAAGTTGCTTTCCTTTGGATCTGTTGAGGTTTATCGTACTTTTAAAGCTTTTTGTCTGCTTTTCTGCTCAGTGTGAAATACTTTAACATTCTTGATTAATGATCCAAAGGCTGCTGTTGACATACGCAATATGAGCACAATATCACTCATCTTTGCTTTGCGAGCACATCATAAGCATCAGAGAGATACACAACCGTGGGATGAATTCTTTGGTGAAAAGGGGTCGATGATGCTGAACCACAGCACAGATGTTTTCACAGTGTCATCCAGCTGTAACAAGAATGTAAACATGGCTGTGGTAAAGGAAGTATAAGCAAAATGGTATGTGTGCTGGGACATAAACATATATGCACATACAGTAATCCCTCAGCCCTAACCTGTTACAGCAGAAGGCTGCCTCTCCCTGACCGGGCATAAACCAGCCACTGAAATGAATACTCCACCTGTTTTACTTTCATCCTGATTACATCTATTATAGTTTTATCTTTCCTTATCAAGTCAGTTACTCTGCTGTCATTTATGTAACCATGGTTATGAGTGGTCATATTTTTCATGGGTGTTCCCACGGCTATCTAAGTAAACCCTGGGTTGACTTCAGGAAATAGGACACGGGTGAGAGCAAAATATAGAAGGAAACAACAAACAGCAGGTAAAATAATCAGGAAATCAGGGGAAGGCAAAGGAAATAGCACCACACAAAGAAAAGCAATTACTAAAGTAAACAAGGAAGACAACATAGACAAGACAGAGGGAGGCAAAGGCAGGGAAATGCTGGGAAAATGAAAAAACATGAAGATTAACATGATAAGAGTAATAATATTAAATAAAAACAGAAATCCTGATCTCAGCTATAATAACACGAATCCAAATCTCAACAACACCAAAACTTGGGTCCACAAAAACCCCCCCAAAAAAACCACTTTCTTCCATGTTTGTATGTTAACATAAACAGAAACAACTTTGATTTAAGTTAGTGAATCATGCATGTCTCATTCATGTCCATTCATCTAATCACATTTAGGTCAAAATTTGAACATGCATCAATATTTTACTTGTATCGACTTGTAATAGTTTTCCTTGGAATATTCTTTTCTTGCCCCTCAAGTTCTGGGATTTCATCCCTCTGTAAAGCTACATGTCTTTCCGCCACCTGCTCCTCCACATCATCCCAGCCTCAGACAGGCTCTTTTGCGACCACTTTACTAGTGAAAAGTGTCAGATATCTTCACAGGGACTGTGACAAAAGTTCTGTGTTAAAGAACAAATAAATTTTCTTAATTTGTTTCTTAAATTCCAGGTGCTGGTGTAACTTGGGACTTTCTGCTAGACTCAGATCTACTTCAGTCCCATTTATTTGTCTAGTTTTCTTCCCAGGCGTGCTATGATTACTTCTGGACTGTTCTAATTTGCCTCAATGCTGCAGACGTATTTGTCACCAGTCAGGATTGTTTCCAGCAAAGCCAAAGGAGTTAAATCAATGTGTGGCAGGGAATGTTAATGTGGCATTTACACTTATATGATACAGGGGGTTTTGTTCTTTTTTTTGTGTGTGTGAGTATGTTTTGTTTGTTTGCTTTTTATGCAAATGGCATGTAAACACATGCTCTGGGATCTAATAAAAGTATTAAAAAAAAGGTCTGACCACGGCAAGTGTTTATTTGTGTGAGCATTTGGGGGATGCTTGCATCCTCAGTCACAGGCAAACACACAAACTACAACACATACAAAGCTGCATTAGACTCTATGGTGAAACTAATCCTGTTACAGTGTCTGGAAATGTGTCTGCCCCTGCACGCTGTAACCTTGATTCAGAGTCGCCACAGTTACAAAATCAGTGTTTTTTTTGTCTCCCTTTGTTCTGTTATTTTATCTACAAGTGGCATACGGTTCTTGTCACTGGGCTTCCTTATCAATGGCTGACCAGAGCTCCACCCCCTAACCCTCCGTGGCCACCAGAGCGAGTGCCGTGAATGATGGCACATTCATACACTTTAATACAACACACACACAAACACAGGCAGTATGCTTGGAAGATTTTGTGGTCTGAGGTTTTACCTTAATTCTCACCTCGATTCTTCCCCTCATTTAATAATGCACAGCAGTATGGAGGGCCACAGAAACAGTCACAAAAGCTCATGTTTAAATTATCCTCATGCACTGTGCACATCATCAGAAGGCACCTGTGAAAGAAAAACTGTAAAGTGTCAGACAAAGCCTCCCATTGCAACTTCAAGCCAATAGGCAAAGCTCATGGATATAAAGAAAACATCTCTGCCAATTTGATCACACATTTTTTTTTGGCTTTTGGCTTTCCTGAAAGGAAATCACAAAGAAATTGGAATGACAGCAAATAAATAGAGTGCGGCAGCAAAGCCAAATGAAAAAACATGAAGAAGCACATGAATTAAAGTGTCCTTATGCGGGCTTTTAGTGCATGTATGAAATAAATGCATTTTTGGAGTTACAATTTCAACATCCTCATGTCTATTATTACTATGTTTTGTTGATGATCTCACACATGTCTCTTATCTTTGTCACCATTGGCACAGACTGCTTTGTGCCCCCAATAACTTTCAGTCCTCTGATGGCTTGTATCCGTGGTGAGAGAGATGAAGTAATGCATGCATGAAGTGCAACAAATTAAAGGAAGGATAAGACGGCTTGCAAACGGATAAGGATTTCAGGGAAGTGGACACGGGTGACAACGATCACACATGTGAAAACAGTGGGTGACAATGGCACTGGGTAAAAGACGCAGGAGAAATATG